>NC_044033.1:431508627-431766187 GCF_901765095.1 Microcaecilia unicolor | reverse complement strand
GGACGAGGCGAAGATCCTCTTGTACCTGACACCCTTACAGTTCGGGAAGTGCAGATGGAGATAGGAACGAGCAGCAGGATTGGCATTTCTGGGCGGAAGGTCAATCAAGGGGTGCATGTAATCTGGGGCAGAGCTTAAAGGCAACACGCTCTTGTACAGGCAGCCAGTGTAATTTGAAACGCAAGGATTCAGCATGTGCAAAGCGTCGTTCTCTTAGTTCAGAACACTGCCGCGAGACCCATCCTGTCTGGAACTTTTTCAACAGAGAGGCCTGGCAGCCCGCATAAATTCCGCTACAATAGTCCAAGTGGGAGAGGACAAGCCAGTGGACAAGTGTGTGGAACAAATCTCTAGTAAGGAAGTATCTGATGCGCTGGAGCCTCCACATGCGTGAAACATATTTCTGGAGACTAAGTGCACATGGTTGTCCAACTGGAGGTGTGTCCAGATGCACTAAAAGCCACAGGCTGTTGGCAATCGGAAGAGCGGAGCCCATTGCTGGGAACACTGTATCAGTTACTGGGGTGTGGATGAGAGGATGAGACACTGTGTTTTGTCTGTGTTTAACTTGAAACAGAATACCCGAGCCCAATGCTCTATGGTGGAGAAGCAGGCATCAATGAGGGTAGCAATTTCTGACACGGTGGTGCGAAAGGGGATGTAGACTGTGATATCGTCAGCATAGATGAAAAGGTTGAGGTCCAGTTTTGCAAGAGCGTGGCTAAAGGCATCATCATGATATTGAATAAGGCAGGTGAAAGTGGAGAGCCCTGTGGAACCCACAGGAGGCCTTCCATGGATCAGAGGTAGCGGAGTTCACTGTGACCTGGTAAGTTCTTGTAGTCAAAAAGCCCGCAAACCAGTGTAAGACAGGACCTCCTATGCCAAAAGAGTCCAGCAGATGAAGTAAGATTTCATGGTCCACCATATCAAAAGCACTAGACATGTCAAATTGAAGCAGCAGAACCTTCCATCCGATGGATAGCTCTTGTTTAAAGTTAGATAAGAGGGTGACCAGGACAGTCTCGGTGCTATATTGGGCCCGGAAACCCGTGGTGGAGGATATCAAAAGCAGTCAGGAATTCGTTGAGCTGGACGTTGACCATACTCTCCATCAACTTGGTAACTAGGGGTATCGAAGCCACTGGGCGATAGTTAGAGATGATGTCTGGCTTAATCTTTATGTTCTTCGGAATGGGGGTGAGAAGGATGTTACCATGGCCTGGCGGGAAAGATCCAGCACTTAACATGAAGTTGAGGTAGCTAGTCAGATCTTCAACAAAACACTTTGGTGCAACTTTCAGAAGATAGGACGGACAAACATCCAATCTACAGGATTTGTTGGAGAACTTAAGTAAAGCAGTGGAGACCCTGTCAAGTGAGAGGCGGTTGAAGTTGGTCCAAATGCGATCGGCCGGGCAAACGCCCTGTGGCATGAGCAAAGAATCCAGGAACTCGTCCACATCAGAGAGGCAGCTAACAGTGGAAGACCGCAAGGTCATGACTTTCTCGTTGAAATAAGTTGCAAGTTGGGAAGCAGAAGGAAGATCAGCACTGGAGAGATCTAAATTACGAGTATCAAGGAAAGAGTTTAACAGCTATATATCTTTTTGGTGTCCTGGCCAGCAGACTGCAGCTTAGAGGAAAAGTAAGTGCGCTTTGCTTGCTAGATGGCGTACTTATACTTGCGGTGACTGCATTTCCAAGCGCCCAGAGCAAGATCCGATTTCCTCTTACGCCATGCTCTTTCCAGACGTCTTGTCTCTGTTTTTAAGGCTTTGAGATCAGCGGAGAACCAGGAAGTAGAGTTGCGGATGTAGGAAGTCTTGAGATGTATAGGTGCAATAAAATCTAGCACAACCTTGTAGTGGGTTTCCCAGTCAGAGAGGTAGGTGGGCGTGGTTGGTTGCAAATCCACGCCGCAACTGTAAAGTGACTTCCAGAATAGGCTGGGGTCGATGACTCCTCTAGTGTAATATTGACAAATTTTACGGGGCTGGGGGAGGCCTGAGGTTTGCCAACGTAAAGAAAACTGCAATTTAAAGTGGTCCGACCAAGTCATTCGAGCCAGCCAATATCATGTAGGGAAAAGTTCTCCCTGTCCAAGAATTTAAGTGAGAGGAGATCTACAGAATGGCCTTTACGGTGAGATGGACCAGTGATAGGGCATTCAAGGTCGCAGAGGCGGAGAAAATCCAGGAACTGGGATGTATCCGGAGAAGCGGGATTATCCAAATGAAGGTTAAGGTCACCCAAGAGGTATATTCGAGTTATTCAAGCAAATGTGCAAGATGAAATCCAGTAGCTCAGATTGACTGCTAGACCAGGAAACCGGAGGTCTGTAGAACAGCACACAGACTAAGTGGCCATGAAGGGAGGAGTGATGAATCTTTACTGCTGCGATTTCCAGCGACGAAGATATCAAGTCCGAACATATGTCTATCGTGAGGTAGGAGCGATAAATGAGAGCCAGCCCACCACCTCTTTATCTGTTCTGTCCCAATGGATGATCTTGTAGCCTTTCGGGCAGAGATCCAGCACGATGGGGTCTTTTGGTGTTCTGATCCAGGTTTCCGTGATGAACAGCAAATCAAGTGCATCAGAGGAGATCCAAGCAGAAATCAGCTCAGCTATTATATATCCATTCAAACTTAATATGGCACTTGCTAGTCAACTCAAGTTCTATATCTAAATAAGCAAGTTTCTCTCTCAGTCACTGGAACTGAAGCTGTACTGGAGGAGATGGAGTTAATGCTCGAGGCCATTGACCAGCAACTAAGGGTCCTGGAAGTTGTTGTGGCCAGCATCGAGCATGCTCAAGGGCACACATTATCTGCCCTTGAGCATTCTGAGATCCTAGGACCTGAACCCCTCCCAGAACCCTTAGTCTGCCGTATCTCCAGAGGTAGCTATTGGGGGGGGGGGTCTCCCTCCCTCCCCTCTGCCCACAATGATCTTTCCCCTTCCCTCACTTTTTGTTAATTGTAAATATCTTATGCTTTAGTTTCACATTCATTTTTTTTTACCTCACCTTCCCTAACCCCTCTGTAAATACGTCACCTCGCTTTTGTTTTTTTTTAAAGATCAAGTGTCTATTCTAAAAGGTTTATTTTTATATAAAATTTTGATTTTGACATGGGTGTCCTGTGTTTTCATGTCAATACCTATGGTTGCCCTATCTGATAGCAAGGTTCTGACACTAATACACAAATTTACTGCCCACAGTGAAGAGCAGAAGGGAGGGAGGGGTAAGAAGTGCCGCCACTATTCCCTGTCTGATGCATGTGTCACTTGCAGAATTTACAAGTATTCTCAAATTAGAACCACATACTGGATCCAGGGTTGGTTTTGAGCCCATATTATGTCTCATCCGCCTTTCCCTGGAAACAGCTTCTCGAATGACCATATCTTGTACCTGGACTAAACCCAGAAGGTAGGCCAAAGGGCAACAATATACATTGCTTACTAGACCCATAAGGAGAAGTTCTCTATGGGTTGACCACAGTGCACAGACAAAAACCTGAAAACAATCTGCTCAGGACCCCCAAGTAATCTTCCCTACAAGTGATAGAGTGGATACTAATGAACAGAGAACAGCCCCTTTATTGGGATAGGTCCCATTGAGGAACCATCAATGTATAATCTATGGGATAGGTCTGTGGTACAAAGAAAAATATTTACTGATATAAGTTGGTACAGCTGCTGCAGTGGGACTTGAGGGACTTGAACCCGGTTCTGTGGCTGCTGTGCTAACCATGAGGCTACAGCAGCAGGCTGAGCGCCAAGCTTTCACTTAAAGAACACAAGGGCACTGCATAGTTAGGTATGACACATCTCTAGCAACGGATTCACTACCTATCAATGTAACACCCAGGCTGGTGGTAAAAAGCTCCAAGAGGTGTGTGTCCAGAAGCAGGATCCCACTATAGAGCATGCCAAAACACTCTCCTAGTCCCAAACAGCAAATGCGGCCAAACTTGAGCACTGTTCATAGCATGTGCAGGAATCAGTGCAGAACACTACTCTAAAACAGTGCTCAGAGTACAGATTTGACTATAGAAGCGTGCTTTCATGTCCATTTTAGGGGAGAGAGGATTTACACCAAATGCAACCTGGTGTAAATCCTCATGCCTAAATTAGGCGCGGATCTGCCTCATTCTATAACAAAGTGCACAAATTCTAGAAACTTCTCTAAATGCCCAAGCCCCGCCCATGGCCACATCCCCTTTTCAGGATCCATGCATAAGAATTTACATGTGCATCTTTATAGAACACAGACTAAAAAGATGCATGTATAAATCCAAATTGCTGACAATGATTGTTAGCACCCAATTATTGGTGTTAATTGGCTCATTACCAGTTAGACTGTGTTTGCAATTTTGAAAGCCTATATAGAATCTGGGCTAGTTTTTATATATTTACATGATTTTGTTGTAAGTCTCACTATCCCCTCTTATCACCTTAATTATATCCAAACAGAGGCCTCTGTTTGCAAGACTACTTCCAAGGAGAGTTGAAAGAAGAGGAAGTAAAGATCCCTTGATGCAGCAGACTTGCTAAACAGAGGCCTCTGTTGGGATGAGGCCTCTGTTGCAGTGGCGTAGCCAGACAGCCAATTTGGGTGGGCCTGAGCCTAAAGTGGGTGGGCACAAAATTATCACTGCTCCGACATACCTCCATCTCAAAATATAAATACTTTAGCTAATGAGGATCCTCAAGCTTTGTTAGCTGAAGACTTTCTCAAAGGCAATTAATACCAATCGGTCCAGCACTTTTCTTCCTTCCACGCCTCCAGTCTATGGTCTGGCACCTCTCCCTAGCTCCACCCCACTGACAATTAATACCTTTAAATAAATTTAGATATTAGATATGTATCATATGTCAAAGAATAAAGTGGTTGATCAAAGCATCAATCAAAGCGACAATCGCTCAACTGCAAAACACTATGCACAAATTTGTGCAAAAACGCACTCAGAACCTTACTGTACCATAAATATTACACTGGGCAGACCCTAATACACCAATATACCGATACAGAAAATGCAGACCGTCAACAATATGAAACAAGGGATCATATCACAATTCTCATGTACAGCCACAAAACACCTTTTTAGGGTGGATAGTGTTCACAATGAGCTCCTTTTATTAACGACCATATATAGATCCTTCAAGAGGTAGTGTGTCATGATTTAGGCTCTACACCCTTTCTGATGTTTTGGTGCCACCTCAGTAAGGCCAATACACAAATACTCCACTGCAAAACACTATACACAAACTTGTGCAAAACACACTTATAACCTTACCAAACCATAACAGCACTAATTCCAAGGACAGGACGAGCTACAACCTTATGCGTGGAAAGGCAGCACTATAATTACACCGGGCTCTAAAACACCAGTACACAACCTAGTGAAACAAAAAAACAAAACAAAAAGGCTGCAAATACTACACGCTAGCAGAATACTGCACCTTGATCACACATGAAAAACACATGACACAACAGATATGAAGGCAAATTTCTGAACTGGAAAGTTATCTCAAGAAGTCAGACTCAGCATGCAGCAATACTAGAAAAACTGAAACTTACATGCAAAATATCACAGATGCACATTTCCAAAAGCTGACATATTCCAATTAATAAATTCTGAATTAAAAATGTTTTCTACCTTTGTTGTCTGATCATTTAGTTTTTCTATTCGCGTTGGTCCCAGTGTCTTCTGTTTTATGCAGTGTCTTCTTTCTATTTGATATTTTTTCACTCACCATGTCCACCATCCTCCTGTGTCCTTATGTTTTCTGCCCCTGCCCTCCCCTCATCCATGTCCAGCAATTTCCTCTCTCCCCTCCATCCATCCATCTCCTGATGTCCAGCAATTTCCTCTGTCCCCTTCCCTCCAGCAATGTTCTCCCCCCCCGCCCTCCTCTCCATGTCCAGCGAGTCTCCCTGCCCTCCCTCAGCTCCCCAAAGCCCTCCGAATCCTCTCCGTTCCCCCCTCCCCTCCCATCCATGGCCAGCGAGTCTCCCTGCCCTCTCTCAGCTCCACAAAAGCCCTCCGAGTCCTCTCCGTCCCCCCACTCACGAACCTGGCCTTTTTCTTTCAGTAGCAGCGAGCGACGTGAAGGCACTGCAACGCTCGCCAGCTTCATGTCCTCCCTTTCCTCTTCACATAGTGTTCGTCCCGCCTTCGCGGAAACAGGAAATACGTCATCGTAAAGGCGGGACGGACACAGTGAAGAGGAAAGGGAGAACTTGAAGCAGTGTCTTCACGTCGGTCGCTGCTTAAACAAAAAGGACAGGTTAAAAACATTTGCGGGGGGGGGGGGCGACGGACGGAACTGAGGGAGGAACGGAGGAGGAGTGGAGGAAGTCTGACGGGCGGGCGAGGGAGGGAAGGAGGAATGCCACGACTCGGGGTGCACCATTCCTGGGTGGGCCTTGGGCTTAAGTGGATGGGCCTAGGCCCACCCGTGCCGACGCCCCTGCTCTGTTGGGATACAACTGAGGTTCCCACATGTGAAAGGATCACTGTTCTGATTATGTATCACATTCTTTTTCTGTTATTGTCTTTTTTTGACTTTGATAAGTGATTTATAATTCAACATACTTTTGATTCAGGGTAGGGACTCATATCTTCTCACTAATTCCTGTTGATTGTGAACAATATAAATAACCATACTGAATCAGACGAATGGTGTATCTAGCCCAGTATCCTGTTACAACAGTGGCCAATCTAGGTTACAATTACTTGGCAGAAACTCAACTAGTAGCAACATTCCATGCTACCAATCCAGGGGCAACCAGTGCCTTCCCCCATGTCCATCTCAATAACAGACTCTGGACTTTTCCTCCAGAAACTTGTCCAAACTTCTTTTTAAACCCAGATATGCTAACTCTGTTACCACATCCTCCAGCAATGAGTTCCAGAGCTTAACTATTCTTTGAGCGAAAAAATATTTCCACCTATTTGTTTTAAAAGTATTTCCATGTAATTTCATCGACTGTCCCCTGGTCTTTGTACTTTTTGAAAGAGTGAAAAATCAATTCACTTTTACCCGTTCTACTCCACTCAGGATTTTATAGACCTCAATCATATTCCCCCCACCACCACCACCAACCCACTCAGCTGACGGTCCTAACCTCTTCAGCCTTTCCTCATATGGGAGGAGTTCCATCCCCTTTATCATTTTGGTCGTTCTTTGAATCTTTCTAATTTCACTATCTCTTGAGGTACTGCAACCAGAAACAAACACAATACTCAAGGTGAGCTCGCACCATGGAATGATACAGACACATTACAATATCTTTGTCTTATTCTGCATCCCTTTCCTAATAATTCCTAGCATCCTGTTTCTTTTTTGGCCACCTTTGCACACTGGGCACAAGATTTCAGCGTATTGACTACAATGACACCTAGATCTTTTTGTCCTGACTCCTACGGTGGACCCTAGCATCAGGTAACTATGATTCGGATTATTCTTCCCAATCTGCATCACTTTGCATTTGTCCACATTAAATTTCCTCTACCATTTAGACTCCCAGTCTTTGTTTCCTAGGTCTTCCTGCAATTTTTCACAATCCACAAGCGTTTGACAAGTTTGAATAGTTTTGTGTCATCTGAAAATTTAATCACCTTACTCGTGGTTCCGTTTTCCAATCATTTATAAATATGATTAATAGCACCAGTACAGATCCCTGTGGCACTGCAGTATTCATCCTCCTCCATTGAGAAAAATGGTCATTTAACCCTACCCTCAGTTTTCTGTCCAATAACCAATTCCTAATCCACACCAGAACCTTGCCTCCTATCCCATGACTCTCTAATTTTCTCAGGAGTCTCTCATGAGGAACTTTGTCTAAAGCTTCTGAAAATCCAAACACATTACATCAATCAGCTTACCTTTATCCACAGGTTTATTCATGCCTTCAAAGAATAAGCAAGTTGGTAAGGAAAGACTTCCTTGGCTGAGCCCATACTGACTCTGTGCCATTAAACCATGTTTGTCTATGTGTGCCATAAGTTTATTCTTTATAATAGTTTCCAGTATTCTGCCTAGCACTAAAGTCCAGCTTACTAGTCTGTAATTTCCCGGACCATCCCTGGAACCCTTTTTAAAAATCAGCATTACAGTGGACACCCTCCAATCTTCAGGTACTATGGACGAACAGGTTACAGATCACTAACAGATGAGCAATTTCATGTTTGAGTTCTATACCATTCAGTTCAGGTGATTTATCTCTTTAACTTGTCGATTTGGCTCAGTACATCTTCCAGGTTCACTGAGATTTTTTGCGGTTCCTCCACATCGTCACCCTTGAAAACTGTTTCCGGTACAAGCAAATCTCTTACATCTTTTTCCATAAAGACCAAACCAAAGAATTTATTTAATTTCTTCTCCGCTATGGCCTTATCCTCCGAGTGCCCAGAGCAGAGGAGAGAATAGTATTTATTTATTTATTTAGTTTGTAGAATTTGTACCCCACGTTTTCCCACCAATTTGCAGGCTCAATATGGCTTACATTTGCCGTAATGGCGGTTGCCATTTCTGGGTAACAGAATTACAGATGGTATTACGTTTAGGTGTATACATACATGGTAACATGGTATTACGTTAAGGTGTATACATACATGGTAACATACATGGAACATAATATATAGATCATGTATAATGTTATTATTTAGTGTTCAAGATGGGTGCTTTTGATATGCCTTCTTGAAAAGATCTGTTTTCAGTAGCTTTCGAAAGATGGTTAGGTCTTGCGTTGCTTTTATGGCCTTCGGTAGTGCGTTCCATAGCTGTATGCATATGTATGAGAAACTGGTTGCATATGTGGATTTATATTTTAGTCCTTTACAGTTAGGGTAGTGAAGGTTGAGGAATGTACGTGATGATCTTTCTGCATTCCTTGTAGTCAAGTCAATGAGGTCTGACATGTAGGTCGGGGCTTCTCCGTATATGATTTTGTGGACCAGGGTGCAGACCTTGAACGTAATTTGTTCTTTTAGTCGGAGCCAGTGGAGTTTTTCTCTTAGGGGTTTAGCGCGTTCGTATTTCCATATATGAGCCTGGCTGCTGTGTTTTGGGCGGTTTGAGATTTCTTGATGATTTGTTCTTTACATCCGGCATAGATGGCGTTACAGTAATCTAGATGACTTAGCACCATTGATTGTACTAGGCTACGGAATACTTCCCTGGGGAAGAAAGGTTTAATTCTTTTAAGTTTCCACACTGAGTAGAACATTTTTTTTTTTTTGCTGTATTTTTCGCATGATCTTCAAGTGTGAGATTTCGATCAATTGTGACTCCCAGAATTTTCAGGCTGTCTGAGACCGGAAGTGTGTAGTCTGGGGTGTTTATGGTATTAGGTTATTTGTGTTGTATTGTGAGGACAGGATGACGTGGATGGGGCATAATCGAACGCGAACGCCTATCTCCATGGGTGTCTATGTCCGAAAATGGGTACGTGAAGAGGCGGAACAGACCGTATTTTCGAAAAAATGGACGTTTTTCAGCTGGGCGTTTGTTTTTTTTTTTTTTTAGCGATAATGGAAACTAAAAATGCCCAGCTCAAAAACGTCCTAATCCGAGCCATTTGGTCGTGGGAGGGGCCACGATCCGTAGAACACTCGTCCCCCTGACATGCCAGGACACCAACTGGGCACCCTAGAGGTCAGTGCGGTGGACTTCAGACAACACTCCCACATGCATAGCTCCCTTACCACGGGTGCTGAGCAACCAACCCCCTCCTCTAAAACTCACTACCCACAAAAGTACAACACTACCATAGCTCTTAGGGGTGAAGGGGGCACCTACATGTGGGTACAGTGGGTTTTGGAGGCCTCCCATTTACCAGCACAAGTGTTACGGGTAGGGGGATGGGCCTGAGTCCACCTGGCTGAAGTGCATTGCAGTACCCACTAAAAGTGCTCCAGGGACCTGCATACACGCAGGCCTCTAGGACTTGTTGCTGCTATATAACATTGCCACACCAGTTGACACCTGAAGACTAATCTCTCTGAAAACGTCCTTTATTGGAATAAGCACGCTTACTCACAGTTAACTGCAGATCAGAGGTTGTGCCCCACTGGCAAAGAGTCTCCCTGGTACTGAGATGAGCAGTAGGTCAGAGCTGGCAGAAGGCTGTACAATGCCCTCTTTCAGCCACACTCAAGGGAAGAACTAAGTTCTGTAACGTGGCTAACACGTGAAAGGGATCTAAAACTGGCTTACTAAAATGGCCACTACCTCATGGACTACCGGAAACAAAACAGGGCACACTCTGACCCAGTAAGCAGGGGGAAAAGCACCATGGGAGTACAGCCTACCAACTACCAACATCGTGAGCGTTTGCCACAAGCTAGTGGAATCACAGACCCCAATACCCTACACTCACCACAATGCATTGCTGATGTGACTCTGCAGTGACTCACCCGAGAGCCACATTAGAACCAGGAAAGGCTGTCACAGGATAGAACACATTCTGCTGTCATGGAGCTGGGTACGGCATTTGAGGCTGGCATAGAGGCTGGAAAAAAAGTTTTTAAAGTGGGGTTTTTTTGGTAGGAGGGGGTTAGTGACCACTGGGGGAGTCCGGGGAGGTCATCCCCGATTCCCTCCAGTGGCATTCTGGTCAGTTGGGGCACTTTTTTGGGACCTGTTCGTGAAAAAAAGGGTCCAAAAAAGTGACCCAAAATCACGGTATACACACCTTTTTTTTTTTCCGATTATCAGCTAAAGACGCCCCTCTCTCCTCGGCCGATAACCACGACCCAGCTCCGCCTTCACCGCGCCTTGGACACGCCCCCATCAACTTTACCCGTTTCCGCGATGGATTGCAGTTAGAAACGCCCAAAATTGGCTTTCGATTATACCGATTTGGGCGCCCACGGGAGAAAGACGCCCATCTCCCGATTTGGGTCGCAATATAGGCGTTTTTCTCTTTCGATTATAAGCAGGATTGTGTTTTTTCTGCGTTTAGCTTTAATTGAAATGCGTCCGCCCATGAGTTCATTATTTGAAGGCTATGTGTGATTTCATTTTGATTTCGGTTATGTCTTGTTTAAACAGGATGTATATGATGACATCATCAGCATATATGTAAGGGTTGAGTCCTTGGTTGGCTAGCAATTTGGCTAGTGGGGGTCATCATTAAATTAAAGAGAATTGGTGAAAGCGGTGATCCTTGTGGTACTCCACATTCAGGTTTCCATGGTGTTGACGTTTTTGAGTTTGAAATCACTTGATAGGATCTTGCTGTTAAGAAACCTTTAAACCATCTTAGTACGTTTCCTCCAATCCCAAAGTAATCTAGGTGTTAGAGTATTTTGTGGCTGACCATGTCAAATGCACTGGACATATCAAATTGCAAGAGTAGCACATTGTTTCCAGTTGCAATTAGTTGTTTAAATTTGGTTATGAGAGTGGTTAGCACTGTTTCAGTACTATGGTTGGATCGAAATCCTGACTGTGATTCATGTAGTATTGTGAATTTGTTTAGATAGTTGGTGAGTTGTTTGGTTACCATACTTTCCATTAGTTTTACTATCAGGGGGATGAATGCTACTGGTCGATAGTTGGCTGTGTCATTTAATTTTTCTTTAAGTCTTTGGGTATGAGCGTAAGTAATATATTTCCTTTGTCCTTGGGGAAAAAAACCATGCTGCAGCATATAGTTCAGGTGCACCGTAAGGTCTGTTATGAAGCACTTGGGGGCGGACCTTATTAAGTTACTGGGGCAGGTATCCAGTTTGTAGTGGGTTTTGGTGAATTTGTTGAGTGCTTGGGTGATGGTTTCTTCGGTTAACAGATCGAAGTCATTCCAGGTTCTGTCTGCTGGGTATTCACCAGGGTTGGGGTCCAGGCATTCCATGAATTTTTCGTGGTCATTGGTGTTGAGTGGTAATGTGGATCTAAGTTTTATAATTTTCTCATTGAAGTATTTGGCAAGTTGGTCTGCCGATGAGGTGTCTGTGCTGGTCGTGGTAACCAGTGTGGTGTCTATTAGTTTGTTCATGAGTTGGTAGAGTTTATGTGCGTCTTTGTAGTTTGGTCCTATTTTGGTTTTGTAGTAAGCTCTTTTAGGAAGAGACAGCCTCATTGACAGACTTGGATAACATAGTGGTAGAGAAGAGATTTGAAACACTGGAGGACAGAGTAGAAGGGTCAATAGCCTAAAGATTCCTAAATGTATTGGTTAAGATTGGACGGGACTGGGGAGGAGGGTGTTTAAGTGTGAAAGTTATCAGATGATTGTCAGAGAGGGGAAGAGCTGAGGCACAGAAACTGGAGAGTGAGCAGTTTGAGAAGAGGAAAAGATCAAGACAGTGGCCATTCTGGTGAGTGGAGGTAGTGGAGCACAATTGAAGATTGAAAGAGAATGTTAAGCGACAAACTGAGAAGCATAAGAGTCAGAGGGATCATTAGCATGAATGTTAAAATCCCCAAGAATGAGGGAAGGAGATGAAGGTTCAAGAAAGAAGGAAAGCTAGGCATCAAAGTCAGTGAGAAAGGAAGAAAGGGATTTATCAGGGGGTTGATAAATGACTGCTACTCGGAGAGGCAGAGGAGCAAATAGACTGATGGAGTGAACTTTAAAGGAAGAAAAAAGTGAGACTGAAGTGGAAGAAGAGGTTGAAATCTACAAGAGGGTGAAAGTAGTAGCCCGACACCACCTCCGCAGCCAACTGGGCGAGGAGTATGGGAGAAAAGATAACCTCCATGGCATAGGGCCACGACTGAAGCAGAGAGTCTTCAGGGTAAAGCCAAGTTTCAGTTAGGGCAAGCAGATGGAAAGTACGAGAGATAAAGAGGTCATGGATGTAGGAAAGTTTGTTACAGACAGAGCGGGCATTCCACAGAGCGCAAGAGAAAGGCAGGGAAGAAAGGGGGAGGAGAGGAATGATGTCACAGTAGTTCAACAAGAACACCCCCCCCCCAGGAGCTAAATAATTAAAAGCAGCCCAGGAACCTAGCACAGGCCCACAACAATCAGCCCCTGCCTGCCTTTTCAATTAAATTAACTGGTATCCAATAACCAGAACTCTAACGCCTTTTTTTTTTTTTTTTCAAACTTGAAATAAGCAGGCAGAGCTGAAAGAAAACAAGTATATCCTACTTTTTTTTTTCTTTGACGTCTCTAGGGTAGGCCCAGGGAACAAAGTGAGGTTGGTTGACAGAAGTAAGCGAATACTATTCACACCCACCAGATGAGGCCCCTTAGGGTCATCACTGGCTAGCCTCACAAACGAAATCTGTGGACTACAGCTTGGGGCCCCCAAGGGGAAGACACCTCCAAGCTCAAGCTGAGGAAAGTCCATGGATCAATAATGCCTAGGCCAAGGCTCAAGCTCAAGGGCTGCAGGTCATGGGCGGCACCCTAGAAAAAAGAAATCCTGCTACATAATCAATCCGCACCATCTGCTAGAGGCAGAGAAACACTAGGAATGTTCCTGGCTGCTCCACCTATTCTACCGATGTGGTCACTGGAATTTTCAAGTCTCTGCCTTCATCCACTGACATGGGGACATAAACGTCAAACTGTACTGGTCTGTACTGGATTGAATTACCAGAGCTCAAGGAAAGTTGCAATCAAGGTATCATAGATCTGCACCACTGGACGGCCTTTAATTGGCTCAGAAAAAAATAAAAACCATCTCTCATGTGTGCTTTACCCAGATACATATTAAGAATTATTAGGTTACTGTGGTTTATGAATTACAAACTTACCAAATTTAGTGCTCAATCATAATATCTATATTATAAGAACTTACATCTATTTAAGAAGTTGTCGATATTCTTGTTTTTCCGCAATGCAGGAAAATCCAGATCAAGGACCAACGAATTGAAGCCATCCTGTAATTAAAAAAAAAATTAATGTCCTCTAAAAAAAACTAGATCTTACAAACTGAATACATCCATTTTTAGAACAAGGACAATCTAAGAAGAAACCATAGATGTTTGTGTTTATTCAATTAAGTGAACATGGATTGTAATTCAATAACAGTGTAGATGATGGCATATAAGGATCTTGTAGCCAACAGTCTCTTCTTGTTTGCCCATACTGCTCTCACTGTCGTCATCCTACCTTGCCCTTACTACCATCTACTGTCATAAAGTTGTCAATTACCACTCATAGTTGACTGCCTGCAGGAAAAAGCATCTTTTCTTTTGTCCTTAGCTGAGAAGCATAGCCAAGACAATCTGATACCCACAATAATCTTCTCACTTCACTTTGATTATATCAGAGAATGTCCCAAAGCCCCAACACTGAGTTTAATCAAAAAATGTTTAGTTGTTTTTCTTAACTCTTAGAGCATTACTTGCCCTTTCTTCCTCTACGTCAGAGTTTCATTCAACCAAGTCGCTTGCTCTCCACTGCACTGTATACATAAGCATGTCCAAAATCAGGTCCTTCATTTTTTTCTATCTTACCATTCATCCATCCCAGCGCTTACCACTGCCATTTTTTTTCCATCTCAAGTGTGTTTAAATTCTACCATTGTTTTGCTGAATACCACAATCTGCTGTTAGGCTACACCAAGTATATCACTGATATTAAATCAACAGGTATATTTTCAAAAGTTTTTTTAATTGATTTGGTTGAAGAAGATAATCTTTTATTAGACATTCAGGAAAATAAAATCTCTTTCACCAGAAATGAATAGGAAGTATCATTCAAGTTGCTTATCACATTTCATTTTCATATTGTGCAAAAGGATTAACTAAAAAAAATCACACAACTGCCAAGGTCCTGTCAAAATTATGTCTCTGCAGATTAGCACAGTGGTTCCCAAACTTTTCCGGTTCACAGGACCCTTTGTGTCTGAGCAATTTTTCGTACCCCCCCCCCCCCCCCCCCAAGCAGCCACAAAGGTCTCAGCCACCCACGGCCCCCCACTCCCAGGGCCACAAAGGTCTTCATCTTTTTCTCTGCACAATATAACAGTGCTAGGTGTCCCTATAATCCAGCCCCTCCAAATGACACACTGATTACGATTTATAACAAATTACTACTCTATCTATGAAAAGTTATTTCGTTATTATACTTCCTCTGTATACATCTCTATAAGCTGCACAAGCCAGCATGTTTGAAAATATAAGTGAGATTAAATTTAAAAATGCTACGAACAATAAAAGAATGACAATGTGGATGCAGTAGCTCATGCTTTGTTTTGAATGGGAAGGGAAACAGAGACTGACCTACTCATTTCCAACTTTTTGATTTCATCCCGTCTCCTGTTTTGATCCAACCTCCTTGGCAGCAAAAGCGAGTCCCGAAGGCCATCTGCTCTGTGCCCCCAGTGGCCAAAACTAAACAAACAAAAAGTTACCTCTTCCTTGCAATTGTCCCACACCCAAAACTACCCCAGCAACTGCCTCACCAGCCCGCAAACTGGGTTATTCTGAAAACTCTACCACTATCCTACAAACTGTCCAACCCCTAAAAACACCTCAACCACACTGCACATTTCCTCACACCCAAGAACTATCCCATCCTGCAAACTGTTCCGCCCCAAAAACTATACCCCAAAGCTGTCCCACAACATGGCAAAATGCCTACACCCCCCAAAAAAACTGCCCCATAACCACCCCATCACCACACAAACCAACCCTAAAATCTACCCACTACAAACTACCCTGATCCCCCAACAATACCCCAGCAATTGCCCCATACTCCTGAAAAATACCCCTGCAACTGCCCCATTACATTACAAACTGCCACACTCCAAATGCTACCCATTTCAACTGCCCACCACCCTCAAAACTCTCCCCTACAACTGCCCCACCACCTTCACTGTTACCAAAAACTACTCACAACTGGCCCACCACCTTGCCAATTGCCCCTCACCCCAAAAACTAACTTGCAAGAAATGGCACGCTAAAGCACAATCTCTTCAAACAATATCCTGACATGAACACAAATGGCATTTTCTACATAAACTTCCACCCTCTACTGCAATTCATAACTTCTCTCTAATCATCAGCTTTACATACTGGCTATTTTTAATAAGACTAATGAAACAATAGCTATTATAACAGAACTTAAGTTGCCTACTTGATATAACACAAAAGTTTAAATACTTGAAAGATATCAACACACAAACAAATCTTTTCCAGGAATGGGGAAGCAGCAGAGCTAGAGTTTGTAAATTGAGAATGCAGGGTCATAGGCTTAGGAGTAACATCAAGAAATACTTTTGCAAAGAGAGGGTGGTAAATGCCTGGAATACTCTCCCGGTGGACACAAAAACAACAATGGAAATTCAAAATGTACGGTATAAACACAGAGGATGGAAGCAAAACAAACTTGAAAGGTCTAAAAGCAAACGAATATAAGAACAGCCATATTGGGTCTATCTAGCCCATTATTCTGTTTCCAACATAAATATGGAGTCTGAGAGTTGTGTGAACAGCTGCATTAGTCACTTGATTTTTTTGAAACATTGATTTATATGGCGATAGGCATTCTATGCCCATTAATTCACTTTATTTACACATATCACATCAGTTTATGATATTCGGTATACATCTTTTAGTATTAAGTTTTGGCACGGATTCACACATCTATTACTCACTTTCTTTAGAATGCATTATTACAATTCATAGGTTTCACACATCTATTCACGATTTAGTTTATAATATATTAGTTTTCAATGTTTATATACACCAATATATTTATTTCACCTTTTTTCACTTTATTAATATTATATATATTTTTTCTATATATCTTTTTATCACATTTTTCTATTTTCTATTATTGATATTTGGGTATTATCTATTTTTTATTTTTCATTATTTATTTTATTTTTTATTCATTCAGGAATACGCTGGTTTATGCTGCTTTTGCTGGTTTTTAATAAAGGAAATTCCTTTTATCCTTGCCCTGATATATGATTTACTAGTAAGTATTATATGCCTATTTAATGGACATTTTTTATCATCATTATTTTTATTATTTTTTTAATCATTTTCTCTAGTCATGTGTTATTTATATATCTGCTCATCCTCTTTCAGCCGCTCTCATTTAATGAAGATACAGATTAGGTATGTGTCCTTGATTTTATGCCTCTTAATGGTTTTACAATCTATATATATATTTTCTATTTATGTCCAAGCCAGTGCCCTTTCTTTACTGGATTTTTTACAATTTATATGTATTATACTGTATATGTTTTTAATTTGTTGTTTTTAGTTTATAATGTTGAAGTTTCTGACATATTTATATATTTTATATATATTTATATGCCTATTCATGTGTTAATATATTTTTTAAAATTATATTTTGTATTGCATGTTTTTCTATATATGTTTATCTTAATGTGTTTTTTAAATATTCATATTAATTTTGAATTTAAAGACTCTCAATGTTTATAATTCATGTCTATGTTTTACATGTACACTACTATTCATATTGATGTTTTTATGCATATTTTAATAGAGATACATATTGTTTATGATTCCTCTATGTTTTATAATTTGATATGTTTGTTGTTTATTATAGCCCCTGATGCAGCCCTATTGTTGGGCGAAACACGGCCTGTGTCGGGCATTTGTCTTACATACGGTACCTTCAATAAAGTGGTTTGGATATTATATTGATCTGCAAGTTTGTTTTCCACATTTCTGACCAACGTCCATGCCTGATTTAGTGTCCTAACCTTTGCAGCTGATCCTTTTAGCTTCTTTTTAACCATTTTCCTCATTTTATTATAGTTGCCCTTTCAAAAATTAAATGCAGCTACAGTAGATTTCCTTTGTGGCTTCATTTACGGTAGATTTCCTTTGTGGCTTTATTCCACTGTTGGGTCCACTGATCACTGTTTCCCAGGGGACCCAACACCATTACACCTCTAGTACTATGCCCTGCAAACCATCAAGGACTAGATATAAAATGGCTCCCCCTCTTGTCTGTTTCCTGGTCCAGTTGCTCCAAGAAGCAGTCATTTATTACATCTAGAAATTTTAACTCCCTAGCGCTCCCTGAAGTAACATTTATCCAGTCAATATTACAGTAACTGAAATCACCCATTATTATATTATTGCCCAATTTGCCAGCTTTCCTAATTTCTGTAACATTTCTTCATCTGTCTGTTCATTCTGTCCCGGACGATGGTACTACAGCCCTACAAGAATACTCCTTTCTACCGATTCCATGCTGCTGTTTCATCTGTTATGATGGGCAGGAATGGTTCCTAAAAAAGCAACAGGAGTGGTGCTTACACAGCAACTCTAGTAGTTGGGAAGTAAAGCCAGTGCCTATAAATAGCAAAGACAGCTCAGGATCAACTTTGCATATTTTATTTTATCTTAATGGACAAATTGGATGGGCTGTGAAAGTCTTTAACTGCCATCATTTACTATGTTACCTCCACCTGCAACACATCCCTTCACTGAGGACCTTTAATCACAGAGAAGCCAAGACTGCTCTCCATGCTCCTTGAAAGGGCTGATGCCTTCAAAACGTTGCTCCTGATGCTGCCAAGGGTCCCCTTTGTGAGTCCCACACCAGTGGCCAAAGTCTTTAACGCAGGACTTGGCCCCAGACTGGATCAAGTGCACCCCATCTTCTAGCAACCACTGGGGTCTAAGACTCTTTAGATCCTTTACAAACTTTTCCAAATCCTCCCCAAACAAGAGGTTCCACCTGAAGGGGAGCTTCCTGACACTGCATCAGCAGCTTAGTTCCTAACCTACAATGGACAATGCCACAGAGAAAGCCGAGATTCCTTATAAAACCATAATGGACATCCGCCAAAAAAGCCACTCCAGACTCAAGTCTCACCACTTTAGAGGAGGCTAGGAGCTGTTGAACCCAGTGCAGTAATGCCCTAACAGTGTAATCTTCACACCCACCCACCCCCAAGGGGGAAGAGGTAAAGGCTTTTTTTTAGCAGTTGCTCAATCTATCATGCTAGTCCTTCAACACCACTCCCCCCCCCCCCTCCACAGGGATGATGGTCGTTTTAGTAACTGTGGAAATCAAGGTGCCACATTTCAAGATACCAAATTTTTGTTCAATTTCTCTTCAGGAAGCAAGTAGTCTATCTATAGCCTTGGTAACTTTAAGGAGCCTCTTCAGGAGATTTCCACTTAGTAATAGTTATCCTTAAGAGAGCCCTGAGGTGAGCAAAGGCTTCAGTGGGCTTATGAATATCCTCCAAAGTACGATCCCCATCAGTGGCCTCTGGAGGTGCTGACCCAGGGATTTGAGGGCCTCCAACACCTCATCAATAAGTGACGGTAATTCCTCTCTTCTGAAGAGCCTCACCACCAGAGACTCATCCTCACCCTTTTCAGGAGAAAGTTTCCCTGGTTCCAGTGAACTGCCACCTGAAGAGAGAGATCCCTTCTTCCTCCAGGAATTCTCCTGTCTCCCCCTATGTGAAAACAAGAGAGTCAGACCTCACCTAGCCAAGTGTCACTAGAGTTCTTGGGCCACATAGGTCCACTGGCCCCCCTGGGTAGCTTGTAGGGAGAGACACGTTTTAGTCCCACAAGGGCCCCTGAAACCTTTCCAATGCTGCCTTTATGCTATGAAACAGAGACTGGACAAATTGTGGCCCAAAGACAAACTGGGGTCCCCCAGGGGGCTCTTCTGTGCATCCCACAATATTCACAAGAAATAAACCTGCCTGCTGCTACAGGGGCTATGTACAGAAGCAATGCGATATGGTGGCAAAATGGCCACTTAATTTGCTGAAACTAGTTCCCTGTTGCAAACAGCCACAAAAGACTACTCTGAGCAGGCCTTCCCCAGGCTCTGTGAAATAAGCAACTACAGCTCCCTGGAAGAAATTATGTCCTCACCACAAATGGGGGAGAGCTACAGTGCTTACTCACTGGCTTCCAAAGCCTCATCAGCATATAAGTACATAAGTAATGCCATACTGGGAAAAGACCAAGGGTCCATCGAGCCCAGCATCCTGTCCACGACAGCGGCCAATCCAGGCCAAGGGCACCTGGCAAGCTTCCCAAACGTACAAACATTCTATACATGTTATTCCTGGAATTTTGGAGTTTCCAAGTCCGTTTAGTAGCGGTTTATGGACTGTCCTTTAGGAAACCGTCCAACCCCTTTTTAAACTCTGCTAAGCTAACCGCCTTCACCACTTTCTCCGGCAACGAATTCCAGAGTTTAATTACACGTTGGGTGAAGAAAAATTTTCTCCGATTTGTTTTAAATTTACTACACTGTAGTTTCATCGCATGCCCCCTAGTCCTAGTATTTTTGGAAGGTGTGAACAGACGCTTCACATCCACCTGTTCCACTCCACTCATTATTTTATATACCTCTATCATGTCTCCCCTCAGCCGTCTCTTCTCCAAGCTGTATAGCCCTAGCCTCCTTAGTCTTTCTTCATAGGGAAGTCGTCCCATCCCCGCTATCATTTTAGTCGCCCTTCGCTGCACCTTTTCCAATTCTACTATATCTTCTTGAGATGCGGCGACCAGAATTGAACACAATACTCAAGGTGCGGTCGCACCATGGAGCGATTACAACGGCATTATAACATCCTCACACCTGTTTTCCATACCTTTCCTGATAATACCCAACATTCTATTCGCTTTCTTAGCTGCAGCAGCACACTGAGCAGAAGGTTTCAGTGTGTTATCGACGACGACACCCAGATCCCTTTCTTGGTCTGTAACTCCTAACGTGGAACCTTGCATGACGTAGCTATAATTCGGGTTCTTTTTTCCCACATGCATCACCTTGCACTTGCTCACATTAAACATCATCTGCCATTTAGCCGCCCAGTCTCCCAGTCTCGTAAGGTCCTCTTGTAATTTTTCACAATCCTGTCGCGATTTAACGACTTTGAATAACTTTGTGTCATCAGCAAATTTAATTACCTCGCTAGTTACTCCCATCTCTAAATCATTTATAAATATATTAAAAAGCAGCGGTCCTAGCACGGACCCCTGAGGAACCCCACTAACTACCCTTCTCCATTGTGAATACTGCCCATTTAACCCCACTCTCTGTTTCCTATCCTTCAACCAGTTTTTAATCCACAATAGGACATTTCCTCCTATCCCATAACCCTCCAATTTCCTCTGTAGCCTTTCATGAGGTACCTTGTCAAACGCCTTTTGAAAATCCAGATACACAATATCAACCGACTCCCCTTTGTCCACATGTTTGTTCACTCCTTCAAAGAATTGAAGTAAATTGGTCAGGCAAGATTTCCCCACACAAAAGCCATGCTGACTTGGTCTCAGTAATCCATGTCCTCGGATGTGCTCTGTAATTTTGTTTTTGATAATAGCCTCTACCATTTTCCCCGGCACCGACGTCAGACTCACCGGTCTATAATTTCCCGGATCTCCCCTGGAGCCTTTTTTAAAAATGGGCGTAACATTGGCCACCCTCCAATCTTCCGGTACCACGCTCGATTTTAAGGATAAGTTGCATATCACTAGCAGTAGCTCCGCAAGCTCGTTTTTCAGTTCTATCAGTACTCTAGGATGAATACCATCCGGTCCAGGAGATTTGCTACTCTTCAGTTTGCCAACTGCCCATTTACGTCCTCCAGGTTTACCGTGAAGTCAGTAAGTTTCTCCGACTCGTCCGCTTGAAATACCATTTCCGACACCGGTATCCCACCCAAGTCTTCCTCTGTGAAGACCGAAGCAAAGAATTCATTCAGTCTCTCTGCTACGTCTTTGTCTTCCTTGATCGCCCCTTTTACCCCTCGGTCATCCAGCGGCCCAATCGATTCTTTTGCCGGCTTCCTGCTTTTAATATACCGAAAAAAATTTTTACTATGTTTTTTTTGCCTCTAATGCTATCTTTTTTTCATACTCCCTCTTGGCAGCCCACCATATCGCATCTTTTGTCTGTTTTGTTGGAGCAGCAGCTCTGAGGAGATACTCCTGTCTGGGCCCACCAACATCAACCTACTTCTCCAACATTGTGCTGTCCTGCATGAGTGGCTCTACCTGTGAACCTTTTTTTTTCTTTTTTTTCCTCTGAGGCCTACTAGGACCCAGCACATGAGGGATGCCCTTAGAATACACTTAGGGCTATGGAAGACCAAGCTACTCTGGGGACAACTGAGGAAAGGTCCGTGGACTAATCCTCAGGAACATAGGGCAAGAACTCTATCAGAAAACCACAGCCCATGGACTGCAGCCTAGGGATTCAGGTCTTTCCTTGTACCATCTGCCAGAGGCAAAGAAATACTGAATGCTACACCTTATAGAAGTGATCCTCATTGGAATATTCAAATTTTCTCTGCTTCTCATCTACTAGTATGGTGAGACAATCCATTTGGTTCAGACCGGTCTAGCAGGAAAAGAAAGGCATTGTTCTCAAACACAGCTGAAAAGCAACGGGCACCTAATTTACTGTCCAGCTTTTCCTACCTATCTCTGCTCATTCTCCTTTTAATTGACTGTGAAGAAAGAAAAATAAGTGAATGTACTCATTAGTTTATGGAATCTGTGCCAACAATGTACTATAGCTCCCAAAAATGGATGTGTTATCCCTCTGGCCCACACCCTGGCATCCTTGGTTTAATCCTGCTCACTTTTAGGTTAATCGACCCTGGGCCTATGCCCTGGTTTGTCCATATACACAGAGCTTGCAAACAGGCACTCCAATAATAGGTTTGAATATTTGAGACTCCGCCTGCTCCAGACATTCCAAAAAGGGATAGCAGTTGATAGGAAACCTTTGCCCTTTAGGTTGTCATATATAGTAAGAGCTATCCTCACATCCTGAAAGCAATGATTCACCTTAATGGGCAACTGCTAGAACATGAACAGAAAATATGGCAGAATCAGCATTTTACCCTCAATTCTATATATAGTGTTCATAATTGTGTGTGGCCTAATTGTACATAAAATTGCTTAACGAGCCAATTAGAACCAATAATTGCGCCCTATCTATTCTTGGCACTAATTGGAATTTGCACACACATCTTATAGTTGCTGTTCTATAAAGATGTGTATGGAATGTTTTCCACGCAGATCCAAAAAGCAGCATGCCCATAGGAGGGGTATGGGCAGGTCGGGGTGATTCTACAACTTGCATACAATGTTATAGAATTTGGGGGAATCCATGAATAATTTAGGCGCAGGATTTTACACCAGGGTTCAGTTGGTGTAAATCCTCACTCCCAAGGATCCTGGAACTAAGCGCTATTCTATAAACAGCACCAAACTTGAAATGCCATTTACAGAACACAGTTTAGCACGCGCTGGACAAAGTTTACAGAATCAAGTCCTTTATAAATATTGGTTTGCAACCCACTTACATTTATGCTAAGCAGTCTATTAATAATAAATACGGATATCTCTTGACATGTTTTCATAGCAGCCTTTAATTTATGCAGTTGCACATCACAATTTAGCTTAAAAGGCAGGGGTAAATAATTAGATAACACTACTCCCAAGTATTTCTCATTGAGTCTTGAAAGGAAGTAGAACAGATTTTTAGACGTATATCCTGAGAGTATACCAAATTTTCATACATATGAGAAGGGAAGGGTTCTGCATGGTGTCTGACATATATCAAAGTTTCATTAGTATACACTAAGATCATATGTGTCCTCTCCCCACCCCCCTCCCCACACACACACACACACACACACACAAGCACTCAATAGTACTGACAAAAAGAAGTGGCAACAGGGGGCAGCCCTGACAAGTGTCCCTGACCAGATTGAAGACCAATGTCACCAACTACAGACCAAAACCAAACCTATGGAGAACAGAAAACAAGTACAACCACTCAATTTTATCAAAAGCCTTCTCAAGATCCAAGACTAAAAGAACTATGCAGCCTTGTCTTTAAGAGCGTTAATGTTAATAAGGTGCCTCACATTAATTTGTCCCAAACCTAAGTACATAAGTATTGCCATACTGGGAAAGACCAAAGGTCTATCAAGCCCAGCATCCTGTTTCCAACAGTGGCCAATCCAGGTCAAAAATACCTGGCAAGATCCCAAAAAAGTACAAAACATTTTATACTGCTTGTCCCAGAAATAGTGGATTTTCCCCAAGTCCATTTAATAACGGTCTATGGACTTTTCCTTTAGGAAGCCATCCAAACCTTTCTTAAACTCCGCTAAGCTAATCGCCTTTACCACATTCTCTGGCAATGAATTCCAGAGTTTAATTACACGCTAAATGAAAAAAAATTTTCTCCAATTAGTTTTAAATTTACTTCATCGCATGCCCCCTAGGACCTAGTATTTTTGGAAAGTGTAAACAGACGCTTCACATCTACCCGTTCAACTCCACTCATTATTTTATAGACCTCTATCATATCTCCTCTCAGCCGCCTTTTCTCCAAGCTGAAGAGCCCTAGCCGCTTTAGCCTTTCCTCATAGGGAAGTTGTCCCATCCCATCCCCTTTATCATTTTCATTGCCCTTCTCTGTACCTTTTCTAATTCCACTATATCTTTTTTGAGATGCGGCGACCAGAACTGAAAACAATATTCGAGGTGCGGTCGCACCATGGAGCGATACAAAGGCATTATAACATCCTCATTTTTGTTTTCCATTCCTTTCCCAATAACACCTAACATTCTATTTGCTTTCTTAGCCTATTTTTGATAAAGCCCATCTGGTCTGGATGGACCAGTGTATGCACAACCTCCTTTTAAAGTTTAGTATTTCAATCAGTATGCTATATCTATGTTTAATAGTGAGACTCACCTATAGCTGCTGAAGTGTGTTAGGTTTTTACCCTCCTTGGGTATCAGTAAAATAGTGGCATTGTAAAATGACTGCGGGACTGCCCTACTCTGTGATACCTTTAAGTGAACTATGACATCAGCTTTTCCTTCCTTCCATTCTGCTCCTGCAATTGACAGGATATTATTAGCATCTTGATTATTTTCTCTATAATTCTACCCCAAATTTAATACACTAATACCCACTCTTCCTGAAGCCCTTGTCACAAATCACTGATAAAAGGTGCTTATCCTAATGCACAAATTTATTAGGAATCATCTGGTAATCTATGATGTGAATGCGTTTGCTGTGGATACTAGAACTGGACTGAGAACCCCAACTCATTTCACAAAGGCCACCTCTTCTAGAGGTGAACGGCTCCATAACTTCCCTAAGTTATCCATTTACTATTACCCTGTAAGCCTCCTTTCTGTAATATTTAAATTCATAATACAATCCCTTGAAAACTTAAAATTACTAATCCAAACAGGAGGTGAGTGAATGAAAGATCAAGACATTCAACCATCAAAGTTCAAACTTTCTCAGTCTCTTATCAATACAGTTTAAGGAGAGCTATAAAAGGGGAACAAAAATCTAGCAGAAGGTCTGCACATTGTTTTTAATCCTAAAACATTTTTAAACACATATGCATAAGAACAAAAACCTTTCATTCAGTATCTGCAACAAGTAAACACAGTGAAATGTCACTAATCTGAAAAATATATGCAGAGATCCATTTATTTATTCCCCCAAATATATTACTATTATAGTCCAATAAAACCAACTAATGAGCAAATATCCAGATAATAAAGGCTTACCAATATGGAACGTAGTATACAAAAAAAGTTAGGTATTTCAATTGTTATTACAATTAAAGCCAGCTTTAGAACTTTGGTACCCATAATTACTCTCTCCTCAGGGATCAGGAACGTGGAGGGAGTGCCCTCAAGGTACCTCACTGCCCAGATCCTCCCCTTACACAGCTTCTCCTCTCTTCCTACAATTAGTCTCTTTCTGGGGCCTTCCATTCCCTTCTGTTCTCAGGCACCAAAATACCAAGATAGATCTGCATGGGGCCTGAAGCAGAAGCAGCGTTCCCTATCAAGTTTCCTGCTGCTAAGAATAAGAGGTATGTTAGCGTTTTTTACTCGCCTTTAAAGTTAGGGCGCGTATTAGATTGTAAGCTCTTTGAGCAGGGACTGTCTTTCTTCTATGTTTGTGCAGCGCTGCGTACGCCTTGTAGCGCTATAGAAATGCTAAATAGTAGTAATAGTAGTAGTTAAAAGCTAACACTAATACATTCCTATGGGTGCATTAGTATTTAACACGCATCAACCATTGCACACATTAAAAGCGCTAACGCGCCTATAGCACGCCTTAGTAAACGTTAAGCTAAGTGAGGTTCAAAGTCACCACAGGAACTGAGCGCATACAACCTCAAAGGCTCTGTGCTGATCTTTCTGCCTATCTACCAAGGGGTCAGTGCCATCTGCATCCCTGCAATGGTACTTCTCAGTGCTGGACTTACTAGACGGCATTTTTGAAATCTGGGGCCCTGGACAGTTTGCCTACATTACTTATGTGCAAATTCTGGCCTGATTATGGCTTATCATATTGATTTTGCAGATAAATACATTTAGAAGCAAATGTAACTTTACGTAAAGGTTACATCATTACTTTGGATATACAGAGTACCTTCCGTTTTGCTTTGTACTTTACAAAAAAAATGTTGAAAATACAGCAAGTAACCCAGAAAATGACAGTCATTTCATACAGGAAGTATGTTGTTAGAATGATTTCACTCCTCACTTCCTCTTGCTGTTAAGTTAAATACAAGCATTTAAAGACTAATCAGAGGAGTGTGGTAGCCGTGTTAGTCCACTCTTAAGGTTTTGGACACCACGGTCTCAATCAGTGATGGCTGTATACAAACATCTATATACAAGAAACCCACAGACAGATGCAGCTACCTCCACAACTCCAGCTTCCATCCTTCACATACAAAAAGATCCATCATTTACAGCCAAGCCACAAGATACCACCGTATCTGCTCTGACCCAGGGGACAGAGACAGACACCTTAAAAGCCTGATTACATCCTTCAAACAGAAAGGCTACAACCCCAAAATAATCTCCAAGAATATTGCCTCCTCCCTCAAAACACCCAGGGAGAATCTGCTACAGTACAAGGAGAAAAAATCCACAGACAGAATTCCCCTTGTAAAGACTAATCAGAAAACAAGGTAGACCGAAATAAGCAAATTCTCTTAGAATTCTTTTTGCCAGGAAGATAACATGCTGTTTCTATTTGTTGCAGGGGGTTATTTTTATTATTTACCTTTCTTATAATGATTTTATAAAATATAGAACAAAGTTAAATTAGCAGTAAAACTGTGCCACACTGACAAACACAGAGGATTTTTTTTATATGCAGTAAGATTCTCACACTATTGTTGTCAATATTTGCTAAAGTGTTTTTAAAGTTGAAAAAGAATCTTTTTTGGATACACAGCTATCTGGAACTCAAACTAGGAATGCACAGTACACTATAATAATGGCAAAGGTCAGGAACATCAATAAACTACACCTGCCATATAATTACATGTGCTGCATAAATAAAAATTTTCATTTTAAATAATTCTTAACATTGAGCCTATGCACACATTTGGAGAGCCTCATTTTCAAAGCACTTAGCCTTCCAAAGTTCCATAGGTTTCTATGGAACTTTGGAAGGCTAAGTGCTTTGAAAATATGCCTCGTGGAGGGGCATAATCGAACGCGAACGCCTATCTCCATGGGCGTCTATGTCCGAAAATGGGTACGTGAAGAGGCGGAACAGACCGTATTTTCAAAAAAATGGATGTTTTTCAGCTGGGCGTTTGGTTTTTTTAGCGATAATGGAAACTAAAAACGCCCAGCTCAAAAATGTCCTAATCTGAGCCATTTGGTCATGGGAGGGGCCATGATTCATAGTACACTGGCCCCCCTGATATGCCAGGACACCAACTGGGCACCCTAGAGGTCAGTGAAGAGGACTTCAGAAAAAGTTCCCACATGCATAGCTCCCTTACCATGGGTGGTGAGCACCCAACCCCCCCTCCCCCAAAACCCACTACCCACAAATGTACAACACTATCATAGCTCTTAGGGGTGAAGGGGGCACCTACATGTGGGTACAGTGGGTTTTAGAGACCTCCCATTTACCAGCACAAGTGTTACAGGTAGTGGGGGATGGGCCTGGGTCCACCTGGCTGAAGTGCACTGCGGCACCCACTAAAAGTGCTCCAGGGGAGGAGTTCAAAATGGCCGCCGAGTAGAGCAGACGTGTTACAGACGCTCCTGCGATTTTTTTTTTTCTTTCTAAAGGCTTCTTGTGTTAGCCATACCTTAAAAATGCCTAAGAGAAGGGGGAAAGCTGCTGCTACAGCCTCCCAGCGGCTTAGTACCCCAACTCGAAGCGGTCCGATAGATTCTTTTTTGCAGCGAGTTTTGGACGCCAGAACGCCGGTGAGCGGCTCGTTGTTGTCTCCTGTGCTGGTTGAAGGAGCGCAGGAGACCTTAGAGCTGGAAGTTTCTCTAAGCCCCGACGCTCGAACACCCCCTCCCCCTCCAATGCCGTGTGAGATTGAAGCTCTAGATATGGCATCTCCGAGTCTTACCCTAGATCGGGGGATAGACGACGGACGACGGGAGACACATGAAGATCACCAAAGAGCTGAATTGAACTCACAGGCTGAAACATCAATCGAGGAGCAAAATGCCTCGACTATGGAAGGAATTTCCTTACAACAAACGGGGGTAGGTGACTTTTCACTTGCAGTTTTTCAAGTTAAACCTCCCGAAGTTACGTTAGACTGTTTGTGGACACTTATTGCAGATTTGGGCAAAGCACTAATTCCTCAGATTCAAAAAGTGAAACAGGAAGTTGTCTGTATAGAGGAGAAGGTAAAGCAATTGAATGTTAAAGTTGAGAAACAAGATAAAGAAGTACAACGACTGCAAGAAGTTCAAAATAATATGGTGAAAGACTTAATTAATTTAAGAAGAAAGGCAGAGACAATGGAAAATTTTTCAAAAAGTAATAACTTGCGATTTATAAATTTTCCTTTGTTGGATAATGTGGCTCCTAGAGAGATGCTGAAAACATACTTTAAAGATATCTTACAGATCAGTGAAGAAAATATACCTCCTCTAGCGCAAGTTTTTTATCTTCCATCTAGACAACAACAAATATTACAAAATCAACCTTTGGATGTTACAGCTTTCTTAGAAACCTCAGACTCTGAACAAGTAATACCAGCCACGTTATTGGCTACAGTTGTTTTGTCTTCTGACAAACTATGGATATTAAAATTGTTTTACAAAAATCGTGAAAAAATTTTCAAAGGGTTAAAAATTAGTGTATATCCTGATATATCAAAGGACACACAAGTGCGCCGGAAAAGATTTCTTCAAAAAAAGCAGGAAACGATTCAGCTGGGAGCGACTTTCTTTTTAAAATTTCCGTGCAAGTGTCTGGTCACATACCACTCTGAAAAGTTTGTGTTCTATGATCCATCCCAACTCGAGACATTTATTACATCTAGGAAGACTGTTGGAATAGTAATTCCAACTAATGATGTTGTTTGAAATTGGAATATAGTGTCCTCTGTACACTTCTGCCACTCTTTTTGAAATTGTTTATTTCCTATTAATATACCTTCAATGATGTTTGTATTTTGAACTCCCCACTAGTGGACTTGTATTGGTTTGAGGGAATCTTCATGTATGATACATTTTCTTATATTGTAACCTCATTATATCCAATTTTTCTAAACAAGTTTGTAAACTTGAAAAGTTGAAAATCAATAAATAAATTAAACATAAAAGTGCTCCAGGGACCTGCATAAATGCAGGCCTCTAGGACTTGTTGCTGCTATATAACATTGGCACACCAGTTGACACCTGAAGACTAATCTCTCCGAAAACGTCCTTTATTGGAATAAGCACGCTTACTCACAGTTAACTGCAGATCAGAGGTTGTGCCCCACTGGCAAAGAGTCTCCCTGGTACTGAGATGAGCAGTAGGTCAGAGCTGGCAGAAGGCTGTACAATGCCCTCTTTCAGCCACAGTCAAGGTAAGAACTAAGTTCTGTAACGTGGCTAACACGTGAAAGGGATCTAAAACTGGCTTACAAAAATGGCCACTACCTCATGGACTACCGGAAACAAAACAGGGCACACTCTGACCCAGTAAGCAGGGGGAAAAGCACCATGGAAGTACAGCCTACCAACTACCAACATCGTGAGCATTTGCCACAAGCTAGTGGAATCACGGACCCCAATACCCTACACCCACATAACAGAAAAGGTGTCACACTAACCCGAGAGCCACATCAGAACCAGGGAAAGTCTGTCACAGGATAGAACACATTCTGCTGTCATGGAAGTGGGTACGGCATTTGAGGCTGGCATAAAGGTTGGAAAAAAAGTTTTTAAAGTGTTTTTTTTTTTTTTTTGTGGGAGGGGGTTAGTGACCACTGAGGGAGTCCAGGGAGGTCATCCCCGATTCCCTCCAGTGGTCATCTGGGCAGTTGGGGCACTTTTTTGGGACTTGTTCGTGAAAAAAAAGGGTCCAAAAAAAGTGACCCAAAATCGCGGTAAAAAAGCCTTTTTGTTTTTTCGATTATCAGCTAAAGACGCCCATCTTTCCTCGGCCGATAACCATGCCCCAGTTCCGCCTTCACCACGCCTCCGAAAGGCCCCGTCAACTTTACCCGTTTCAGCGACGGATTGCAGTTGGAAACGCCCAAAATGGGCACCCACAGGAGAAAGACGCCCATCTCCCGATTTGGGTCGCAATATATGCGTTTTTCTCTTTCGATTATAAGCAGGATAGTAACATAGATGATGTCAGATAAGAACCAACTGACATATCTGCTATATCTGGTCCAGTCTAAAAGCCTGAAACAACAACTGATGCTAGCATCACCATTCCAAAAGACAATTGGAAATCAGAAAATTTTCAGCTCTCTAGGCAGGGAAAGGGCGAATCTATGTGCCTGCATCCACAATGGGTAAGGAAGGGAAAGGGCAAACAGTGCCTTTAAAGTGGGAACCACCAGCCACAACACCCCAGCTCAACCGGCCAAGCACAGGAGCCTCTCCAGGCAGAAATTTTCAAGGAGCTGAACAAGCTGCGTCCTACCCTGCTGGGAGATAGAGAAATACTTCCTAGAGGCACTATGGTTTTCAGTGTTCTCTATCTCCCCCTGCTGGTAGGTGGACATAACACATTCGTAATGGATTCATCTGCTGCTGATGACAAGAAAGAGGAAGATTTTTAGTCTCCTCTGGAAGCTAAGGTAGATATTATCTGCTCTGATGACCATAGATACAGAGTTCCTGATTTAACTCCAAGTACAGGGAATAGAGAGCCAAAGATCTTCCAATATCGGATTGCTTTATGAAACGGTGTCACTAGTTTTTATAGTCTGTTGAACTGGGTCAGGCATAGTGAAGCAACTCTCATTAGCAATTCTGATGTACAACCCTGTAAAATTTGATAGACTTGGCGGGCAGCTTTAAACCTTATTCTTTCTGATATTCACCAGAAGAATAACTGAATTTACCAGCTACAGTTTGTCTTAAGAGATCTCAATGAGTACTATGGTATTCAATACAGGTCAGACAAGAGAATATTGAGATAAACTGATAGGAGATAGTGGAAATTGCCAAATTCAGACTTCGCTTTACAGAATAATAATTATAAGAACATAAGAATAGTCATACTGGGTCACACCAATGGTCTATTTAGCCCAGTATCCTGCTTTCAACAGTTGCCAAGCCAGGTCACAAGTACCTGGCAGAAACTCAAATAGTAGCAACATTCCATGCTACCAAACCCAGGGTAAGTTGTGGCTTCCCCATGCCTATCACAATAGCAGACTACGGCCATTTCCTCCAGGAACTTGTCCAAACCTTTTTTAAACCCAGATACACTAACTGATGCTACCATATCCTCCAGCAAACAGTTCCAGAGCTTAACTACTCATTGAGTGAAAAAATATTTCCTTCTATTTGTTTTAAAAGTATTTCCATGTAACTTCATGGAGTGCCCCCTAGTCTTTCTACTTTTTGAAAGAGAACAAAAACAAACATTGATTCACTATGACTTGTTCTATAGAATTTTGTAGACCTCAATCATATCTCCCCTCAGCCATCTCTTTTCTAAGCTGGAGAGCCCTAAACTCTTTAGCCTTTTCTCATATGAGAGCAGTTCCATCCCCTTTATCATTTTGGTCATTCTTCTTTTACCCCCTTTCTAATTCCGCTACATCTTTTTTCAGATACAGCGACCAGAATTGAATGCAATATTCAAGGTGAGGTCGCAGGTTGGAGCAATACAGAGGCATTATAGCATTCTTGGTCTTATATACCACCCCTTTCCTAATAATTCCTAGCATCCGATTTGCTTTTTCGGCCACTGCCACACACTGGGCAGAAGATTTCAGAGTACTGTCTACAATGACACCTAGATTTTTTTTTTTTTTTTTGGGTGCTGACTCTTAAGGAGGACCCTAGTATCAGGTAACTATGATTCAAATTATTCTTCTCAATGTGAATTACTTTGCATTTGTCCACATCAAATTTCATCTGCCATTTGGATGCCCAGTCTTCATTTCTTAAGGTCTTCCTGCAATTTTTCACAGTCCGAGTGTTTTGAAAACTTCAAATACTGTTGTGTCATCTGCAAATTTAATCACTCACCTGTTCCGATTTCCAGATCATTTATAAATATGTTAAATACCACCGGTCCCAGTACAGATCCCTGCAGCACTCCACTATTCACCCTCCTCCCTTGAAAAAAAAAAACAGGCATTTAACCCTACCCTCTGTTGCTATGAAGGCATATTTTAATAATACAGGTTGCAGTATCTCAACCCAAAGGTTTTTTTCACAATAAGCTGACATCTCCCAAAGTAATGTTTAATAATCATACTGAAATAAGTCAGGATTTTGTAGTAGCATTCCAAAGTTAAATGGTGAATATTTGTGCCAAATTTTCTTCCTCCAGAGATGTTATAACAAAGAAAGATTTACTGCTCAAAATAAAGCGGTACAAGTTTACACTGGTGTCCGCTGAATATATACAGAAGGTTAGAATGGCATTGCGTAACTCTTCTAGTCCATCAAATCTGTGTTCCAATACAGTACTGAGATTATGTGTGGACTTAAATGGTCTACTGTATAATTTTTTTTAATTACTCAAGACTCAGTGCCATCTTACATGTATACCAGTGTTTTTCAAACAGTGTGCCACAGGACCTCCACAAGTGTGCCACAAGCCTCCTTACCCGGCTTACAGTGATGAACAGCTGAGTCCACGGAAATCCTGCAGGCAGGGAAGTAGTTCCTGTGGGATTCCAATGGGGAATGCACGAGCCTCTTACCACCTACCTTACACATTCCTCCAACTCTTTTGTGCCACTTCCTTCAAGTGCTTTTTAGACCCTGATGCGGCAAAAAAAAACAAAAACTCACAAGCCAGAGCTCTAAATCTTCCTTAAAGGCACAGATCCTACAGAAACAGGCAGCCAGGAACCTGCATTAAAGAGCAAGGATAGCAAGGTTGTTCTTGCCCTTTAATGCAGGTTCCTGGCTAGCCGTTTCAATAGGATCTATGCCTTTATGGCAGATTCAGAGCTCTGACTTGATTTTCTTTTTGTTTGCAGCAGCGGTGAGGGGGGGCTTTGCGGACAAGGGCAGCATGAAGATCTCATGCTCGGGCTGCTTCAAGGAGAAAAGGAAGCTGCAGAATCCCAGGAGGACAAGACCCAGCAGCCACAACTTGCTTCACCGCCGATGGTGGCGGTTGGAAGCGAGACTTAATGCTCCCGGTAAATGCAAGAACAAAGTTTTTTACCATTCCCACTGTAAAAGAAAAAAAAATACTGCATTTACCATGAGCATGGAGTTTCACTTCCAGCCGCCAGCTTCCCCACACAGCCTGACTTGTTCTCGCCCCAGTAATGTTCCTGGACGTCACAAGAAGAGAGGGCCCTGACTGGTCCTTGTGCTGGCTACATTTCCTGCCAGTGCTGCCACACAGTTAAATAGTGTGTTGCAAGGATCAGGTGGGCCATTTTGTGGGGTTTAGTAGTGTATGGTGGAGAGTGGTGGGTGATCGACTATATAGATAGTGCACTGATTTTCAGTGAGTGTGAGGTGAGCTGTATGTGAGCAGAGAGGAGCATAATTGAAGGAGGACAAAATTGTGAGGATCATGGTTGGAGACCAATAATAAGGCTGTTCCAGTTCTACATAGTGAGCATCCTATTTTTCTGTATTCTCTCTAAAATGGCTCTGTCATAGACACACCTCCCCCCCCAGCCCTGCCGCTAAGTGTGATCTTTCTCCTCCTGAGGACTGTGTGGTTTAAATTGTTATCTTGGAGACCTGACAGTAAGGCTTCCTTACAGTATGTGACCTATTTAGTAATCTGTATTTAAAATGGCTCTGTCGTAGGCACCTCCCACCAGCCCTTCTCCCAACTGTGATCTTCCTCCTTTTGAAGATCGTGTTTTGTTTTTTTAATATTTTGGGCTTTGATTCCCACTATAGCTCTCTTTGGGGGCTCAACAACGTGCATGCATAGATTTGGACCCTAGGTACCTGGTATAGATTTTGTGTTGGATATTCAGAGCTTTGTAGTGGTTTATTCTGGTACAGATATGTTCTCCGCTTAGTTGTACTATGACTTAATTTTTCTTCCACTTTTCTCTTTTGAACTTTCTTTCCTTTTATATATTACCTACCTTGCTTGCATGAAGATTTCTATATTTTGATGTAATGAAAAATACAGTCAATTAGAGTGAACAGAAAATAAATATATGGTTCAAAGTAAAGCAGCATTATTGAGAACCCCTGTGCTACATTGAAATAATAGTATTATTGACCTTCCTATTCCTCATTATACAAAATGCTGTCTGAGTGCTAGAATATTTCAGCAAATTCTGTTCTGGTGCCAACATTATTACATTCAGGGGCTTGAAATGGTCTTGGTGCTTTAGCTTCTGTTCCTCCTGATAGAATAGTACTTCCGAGTTGCTTGAATGTTGGATAGGAGCCAGGACCCTTGCTCTGCTCTGCATTTTTGACCATTCTGAGTTGACTTCTTGGGGTTACCAATTCAATTTTTTGAAAAACTACAAGAGGACCTTATGAGACTGGGAGACTGGGCCTCTAAATGGCAGATGACGTTTAATGTGAACAAGTGCAAAGTGATGCATGTGGGAAAGAGGAACCCAAACTATAACTATGTCATGCAAGGTTCAGCTTTGGGAGTCACGGACCAAGAAAGGGATCTAGGTGTCATCACTGATGATATGTTGAAAACTTCTGCTCAATGTGCTGCTGCGGCTAGGAAAGCAAATAGAATGTTGGGTATCATTAGGAAAGAGATTGAAAACAAAAATAAGGATATTATTCTGCCATTGTATCACTCCATGGTGCGACCGCACCTCAAGTACTGTGTTCAATTCTGGTCGTCGCACCTCAAAAAAGATATAGTGGAATTGGAAAAGGTGCAGAGAAGGGCGACAAAGATGATACAGGGGATGGGACGACTTCCCTATGAGGAAAGGCTGAAGAGGCTGGGGCTCTTCAGCATGGAGAAGAGGTGGCTGAGGGAAGATATGATAGAGGTCTATAAGTTAATGAGTGGAATGGAACGGGTCGATGTGGAGCGTCTGTTTACACTTTCCAAAAATACTAGGACAAGGGGGCATGCGATGAAGCTGCAGTGTGGTAAATTTAAAACAAATCAGAGGAAATTTTTCTTCACTCAACGCGTAGTTAAACTCTGGAATTCGTGGCCGGAAAAAGTGGTTAAGGCAGTTAACTTAGCGGACTTCAAAAAAAGGTTAGACGGATTCCTGGAGGAAAAGGCCATAGAATGTTATTGAATGGACAAGGGAATAATACACTATTTCTAGGAGGGGCGGGACAAACTGCTTGTTCTTTTGGCTGCTGTCAGTGACAGGGTGCTGGGCTCGATGGACCCTTGGTCTGTCCCAGCATGGCGATGCTTATGTACTTATATTTCTAATTTGCAACCTGGAAGGAGGAAGTGACTTCAAAGTGTCAGCAAAGATGACAGCCTGAATTAGGGACTCCGCTTGAGTTGTGGCAGTCCCCCCCCCCCCCCAGTGGAAGTATTGCACCCGAAACACAGCGATTTTAGTCTCAACCAGCATCATAATATCTCAGTTATCTGATGGCATCCAAAACCCAAAGTGGACAGGGGTGCACACCGGTGAAAACCACAGAGAAGATTTCAACAAAGGGACCACATGGTTCAGCGGTTGGGTGCGCGCAGGACCTGCAGAGGTAGTCTATCAGTAGCCAGAGATATGCAGATGGCTGAGCTTGCAGTCCCGGTGGGGATCACGGTGATAGAATTACAACCTTCGTTTGGAGACTTGAAAACTGACATTGCCTCAGTCAAAACACAGATAAAAGAGGCAGTTCAGGAAACGAAATCCGACCTGGCCACAATGGGCACCCGCTTAGACCAGGTGGAGAAGCGAATTGCTCATTGTGAAATGGGAGCATGGGAGACGCGGCATCTAGTGAGGTACGTCCTGGAAGAATACCGAGAACTTCTTTATAAAATAGAGGACCTAGAGAACTGCAGACAGTGTAATAATGTGCGGGTCAGAGGCATCCCTAAAACAGCAGACTATAAAAACTCAGCAGCCATAGTGCAACAGTTGTATGTTTGGTTACTATCGTCACACTCAGACTGGGACTGAGGCACCTATGTTTGAAAGGGCACATAGGGCGTTGGGCCCTCGGGTGAATGGCAAGCCTCGGGATACTGTTGCCTGCTTCCTGCACTTTCAGGATAAAGGAAACAAGCTGAACAAAGCACGGGAGCACCTCCAATGGAAAGAACTGGAAGTGGAGTTGTTTCAAGATTTGGATGTGGTCACATTGGCCAAACAAAGATCTTTTTTGAGTGGTGGCTCGGGCACTACCCAAGCCACAACTGAGATACCGCTGGACATTTCCGTTTGGATTACTAGTGGCAATTAATGGAGTTTCAGTGAAATTTATTTGTGTTGCAACTGATTGAGAAGACTAGCAGAAAGTGGGAATCCAAAAGCCACCTTTGGAACGAAATCAAGAAGAAATTCGTCAAAGACTGGCAAGGAGTGTTGGGGGGAGGGGTCATCAGTGTCGCCCTTGACAGGAGGGTAATCAACCCCAGCAAAGAATTCTGGAGAGACCTGCCTGAGAACTTGGACTAGGCCTCAGGCTCCGCTGAACCTGTTACTCCTACATGCTGGAGAGTGGACTTGTTTTGGTTGTAAGTGGAATAACTGACTGGGAGAGTGGATAGGTATGTGGGTAATACTGATGATAGTGGTTTGTGTGGCTTTGTTGTGGGGGACGGATGTCATTGAGGTGGCTGTAGGAATGTATGGAGGGGAATCTTGTATTTTGTTTTTCCTTTTTCTCTTTTTTATTTGAGGGACTGTTTGTCTATGAGAGTGACTCTGGAATTTCACTTCCTTGTGTGGAGTGGTGGGATATGGTCTTGGTCCTGCCATGGAAATGGGGGTGAGGGAGATAGGTTTTAGATGGTCAATATATGAGTGGGGGCTGGACTGCCTTGATGAGGAAACCTGAAGTGAGAATTAATTCCTATAATGTGAAAGGTCAACTCACCTAGGAAGAATAGTCTACTTTTTGGTGCGTTGTGTAGACTGAGGGGTACATCTGTTTTATCCAGGAGACCCATCTTAGAAGGGTACATGAGAGGATGGTGACTTCTAGACAATTTCCTCTCCAGTTCTGGGCGGCTAATACATAGGAGTCTTGAAGAGGAGGAAGGGTGTACAAGTTGTGGTTAAATTGATTAAACAGGACATACAAGGTCACTTTCTTTTGCTGGTGGTTACCCTGGCTGGGAGGACCTATACTTTGGTTAATATCTATGCTCCAAATGTGGGTCAAAGGCAGTTCATGGATACTTGCCCCTCAGAAATGTTACATTTACAAGAAGGGGAGCTGATCATAGGAGGTGATTTTAATCTTACATTGACACCACGGCTGGACAATTCAGGGGGAAGAGGTGACATTTATAGTAAAGGGGATAGGAAAAAAATGTGAGCATTTCTGGCTACATTGTATTTAACAGATGGGTGGTGTATAACACATAATTTAAAGAGGGATTTCACCTTTTTTCCCTGGTACACCAGAGTTATTTGAGGATTCATTATATTTTTGTAACGAAAGGACTGTTCTCAGGGCAGTAACGCTCCGGCATTGAACAGACAATATGGTTGGACTGTGCTCATGTGTGGTTAGACCTGTCAACTGGTCTTGAATTGGGGGGCAGCGGTATTGGAGATTAAATGACAGTATCCTTGAGGACCCCCAGTTGGCCAATCAGGTGGGAATTTGGCTGGAGGAATATTTATATCAGAATGTTAGAGAGGGGGTGTCTGCTAAGGCCCTTTGGGAGGGTATGAAAGCTACTAAGTGGGGACATTTGATTGCTCTAGCAGCACAGCAGAAGAGGGTAAAGCTAGCAGAGGTATCGGACTTACGTCAATGTTTAGTTGCCTTGATACTTCGACATCAGGCTCACCTTGCAAATAGGGAGGTCTCCTGACAGTTGGGAGATGTACAGCAGAGGTTGCAGGACTGGGAGATGGATGACCTTAAGTATAACGTACAATTAGTACAACAGAGATATTTTGAATTTAATAACAAAAGCCAGTAAATTGCTGTTGCATCGCCTCGGTAGCAGCGTACCAGGAATAATGTTCTTGCGGTCAGACACCGATCGGGGGAGCTTTTGAGGGATGAGGCAGCCATTTGGAAGCATTCTGTGGAGTTTTTTTTTTTTTTTTTTTTTAGTTATATACGCCTGAGCATGAACCATCAGAGGTGGAACTAGATGCTTATTTTGAAAATCTTGGCCTTCAGGGTTTTTTGGGTAGGGACATGGGCTTACTGGAACGCCCAATTACAGATACTGAGGTGCACGGGTTATTCACTCTGAAACCAGGGAAATCCCTGGGGTTGGATGGTTTTACGGTGATATTTTATAAGTGCTTCAACCACCTGTTGGTGGACCCTCTGGTTCGTCTCTATAATTCATTTGGGGAGGGTTCACAATTTTTGTACTTTATGCTTAGGTGGGTATTACTGTGACCCTGAAAGAGGGTAAACACCCTACATACACAGTGTAGCTCCTATCGCCCCACCTCCTTGTTGGAAGTTGACACCAAAATATTTACTAGGGTGTTAGTGGATCGGTTAAGACGTATCACTCCGGGGCTTATACTTCCGACCCAGGCTGGGTTTGTCAGTGGACGTCAGACAGGGGATAATATATGAAGAGTGCTTAATGTGATACACAGGGCACGGGGGACGGATTAGGATCTTCTCTTGCTACCTTTAGATGCGGAGAAGGCCTTTGATCGAGTGTCATGGGTCATCTTGTTTCGGGTGCTGTGGGTTTTAGGGCTTGGCCCCCGGTTTTTGAACTGGATTCATATGGTATACACTAACCCTGTGGGCTGTGTTAAGGTGAATAGGTGTTACTCCGCGACGTTCGATCTCAAAAGAGGCACATGTCAAGGATGTCCCTTATTGCCACTACTTTTTGCATTGGTTATTGAACCCCTGACCTATAGAATTAAGGATAATGCCTTGATTTCAGGGGTGCGGGTACATCGGACACAGCATAAAATAAATCTGCATACAATAAATATTTTTGCTGATGAACACGTAATCTTTTCTAGCAGATAAGAAGAGTCCTTAGTGGACATCTGAATCCTTGCTCCAGGGCACTGGGACTCAGGTGTCTACTTTTTTTTTTTTTTTTTTTTAAAGGAAGACAATTTCTAAACTGAAAGACTATAATAGGAAGTTCGAACGTACAGATGTTTGTTCCATGAATGTTGAATCTCAATTAAATTTACAGTCTGCTTGCATTACTAATATTAGAAAGCCTACATCAACAGATTGAGCATTTGGAAAATTCCCTCAGATTCAAGAACATGCACTTTAATTTTCCAAAAGCTTTGATTTGAGTCTCCTTTACAGTTAAAAATATATTTTGTTGAACTTCAGAATTTATGTAATGTTGATTCTATTACTATATCTAAATTGTTTATTCTAATTCTGTCACAGAAATTTTATCTGATGTAAAAATTCCAGAGTTTTCAGTACACCTCAAGACTGGAGGGAGCCAATGTAATGCCAATTTTTAAAAAAGGGTTCCAGGGCAATCTGGGAATTACAGACCAGTAAGTCTGACTTCAGTGCCAGGCAAAACAGTGGAAACTATTATAAAGAATAACGTTTAGGAACACATAGACAAGCATGGTTTAATGGGGCAGAATAAGTATGGACTCAGCCAAGGGAAGTCTTGCCTCATCACATTTCTTTATTTCTTTTGAAAGCATGAATAAACGGGTCAATAAAGGTGAGCCAGTTGATGTGTATCTAGATTTTCAGAAATCATTTAACAAAGTTCCTCATGAGAAACTCCTGAGAAAATTATCATGGAACAGGAGGCAGTGTTTTGTTGTGGATTAGGAATTGGTTATTGGACAGAAAACAGAAGTCAGGGTTAAATGGCCATTTTTCTCAATACAAAAGGGTGAATAGTGGAGTGCTGCAGAAATCTGTACTGGGGCCAGTGCTATTTAACATCTATAAATGATTTGGAAAATCAGAACAAGTATCTATGTGTTCCGTAACTTTATTCTTTATAATAGTTTCCAATGTTTTGCCTGGCATTGAAGTCATGCTTACCGGTCTGTAATGTCCCAGATCGCCCCAGAACTATTCAATGTTGTTAACACACAATGCGAACTGTGAAAAATTGGAGGAACACCTTAGGAAACTGGAAGACTGGGGTATCCAAATGGCAGATGAAATTTAATGCGGACAAATGCAAAGTGATGTACTTTGGGAAGAATAAACTGAAACAGTTATCTGATGCTATGATCCACCTTGGGAGTCGGCACCTAAGAAAAAGATATAGGTGAAATCTTCTGCCCAATGTGTGGCAGCCAAAAAAACAACAAGGAACACAGCGAACACAACACAAGAATAAGGTCTTAGACGATGTATAAGAAGTCCACTTTAATTGATGAGTCCAGACCAATGCGGTAACTCGAGGAGACTAACCGGCCTGCCTCAGGAGTCTTAATGTTCTTTTGAAGTGGGTTATAAATTACATTGTGCAGAGTCAGCAGTTTTACGTTTCAAACAGGCGATGTGTCACTGCCGACCTGCACAACATAATTTGTTTTTGAGTATTGAGCACTACAAACGAGGTCTCTGTTTGAAAACAGATTGACAGACATAATTTGTTTCTACAGACCACTCCAAAAGAACATTAAGACTCCTGAGGCAGGTCGGTTGGCCGAAACACAGCCGTGTCAAGTCACCTCGGTTACTCAGAAGGGCGGAGAGTTCCTCTGCAAATACCTGCCTCAGGAGTCTTAATGTTCTTTTGAAGTGGGTTATAAATTACATTGTGCAGAGTCAGCAGTTTTATGTTTCAAACAGGCGATGTGTCACTGCCGACCTGCACAACATAATTTGTTTTTGAGTATTGAGCACTACAAACGAGGTCTCTGTTTGAAAACAGATTGACAGACATAATTTGTTTCTACAGACCACTCCAAAAGAACATTAAGACTCCTGAGGCAGGTCGGTTGGCCGAAACACAGCCGTGTCAAGTCACCTCGGTTACTCAGAAGGGCGGAGAGTTCCTCTGCAAATACCTGCTTATGCTAAGAGCTGAAGTAATGAGTAGCCCTCACACTCTGGAATGCATTGCCTGAAAGGCTGCGCTTAACACAAGACTATCTCTACTTCAGGAAGCAGGTGAAAGCTTGGCTCTTCAACCAGGACTTTACTGGAAGAAGTAACTAACTCGTTAGTCTCACTCACACACACAAGGAGTACTCAAGCTGCATATACTGCAGTAGGACATGTTTATCCACTCCTACACTAGCTGAGATAACATTTAACCATTTCTCTGACCTCATGTGCAACTTTCTTTAAACCAATCACCTTACTTTCTAACTCTTCCTACTTTCTTACCCTTCTATATGTTACAACTTTGCTTACCCTTCACTATCACCTATAATGGTCTATTACATATTGTGTTGACATTGTAAATAGTATACCTTGCCATACTTTGTATTGTTTTTGAATATTTTTACTGCTGTAATTGTCTATTGCTTATGTTTGAACTATTCTTACTGTACACCGCCTTGAGTGAATTCCTTCAAAATGCCGGTAAATAAATCCTAATAATTAAATAAAGGTTCTAACTTCTCTGCCAGGGGATGCTCAAGTACAGTCTCTACAACTCCTGGCCTTTTTGAGAGCGGATTCCAACACCATGGAATGATGAAGCAACTGAAGCTTACCAAATCCAAGGGTACTGTCAATCAGGTACATGGTATCAACCTTCTTGGGCAGTACTGGGACCGACAGAGAAGACTCCCAGTTCCCCACAAGAATGTCCTGAAGAATCTTGTGCAGTGGCACAGTCACAACGTCTCTAGGAGGAGATTCGTGGTCTAGGACCTCGAGTATCTTGGCCCTGGGCTCGTCCTCCACCTCCAAAGTAAATGGAATGGCAGCCACCATTTCCTTAACAAAAGAGAGGAAGGAAAGGCTCTCGGGGGAAACTCTCTCCTTTTCTGTTGAAGGGAGGGGTCAGAGGTGATACCATAGGACTCATCCTCCACAAAGTACCATGGATCCTCCTCATACTCCCATGAGCGCTCCTCATCAGTGTCAGTCAAAATCTCCTCATGGGAGGGTTGAGACCAAGCCTGCTTTGACCTATAGGAATCATGTCCCCGAGAAGGGTGTCGAGGAGTCCGTTCCAACCTCAACTCCAGCAAAGTTTCCTCCACCGATGTCGAGGGGGTACCAGCTTGGGTGGCAGTCTACACCAGGGCCAAATGTGCACCGGCTGTAGGCTGAGAGCCAAGTGGGGCCACAATGAGAGGCAAGGTAGGTGCAAGCACGCCAGGCAACAGCTCAGAGAGCAAGGCCCAGATGCACTCATCGGTGTTGACAAGGATGACCATTGAATCCTCACGCCATCTCAGGGTCAGGCCCGACGCAGGTTGGTCCCGGGGGCCCTGTACAGCAGCTGGAATCGAGGGAGGTGAAGACACACTCGACGCACCACTGCTCCCAGTGTCTACAGACCTAGCAGCCATATGTACTAATGCTGGTGCAACACCCGTCTTAGCCACCCTTACAATGGTTAAAAAAAAACTGCGGTAACAGTGCTCTCATGGCAGGCAGGAAGGCAGTCACATATGCATGGTGGAGTGTGTCTCGCACTCCACAAAGCTCTTAAAAGCTTGTTACAAGCTCTGGACCAGACGAGGGATTGCATTACCCACATGTGAAAGTAAACAGGCCTGTTTGTGCTCGGAGAAAGCGAAGATACATACCTGTATCAGGTAATCTCCGAGGACAGCAGGTTGATTGCTCTCACATATGGGTCGACATCCGCGTCAGCCCAGGAATCGGACGGCATTTTGCAAGCAAAATATAAAAAAAGTTTTGCCAGAGTCTTCTGGTGCACGTGCAGCGTGCCCCTCACGTGAGCGCGTTCCCTAAGTTAAATCAAAAAGCATTAAAAGAAGCAAATAACTCCAAATGGGAGGTGGGCGGGTTTGTGAGAACAATCAGCCTGCTGTTCTCGGAGAATACCTGCTACAGGTACGTTTCTTCACTTTCTCCGAGGACAAGCAGGCTGCTTGTTCTCACATGTGGGGTATCCCTAGCAACCAGGCTCACTTAAAACAATGAACATTGGTCAACTGGGCCTCGCAATGGCGAGGACGTAACAGAGACTGACCTGAAACCATAAACAACTAACTGAGAATGCAGCCTGGAACAGAACAAAAATGGGTCTAGGGGGGTGGAGTTGGATTCTAAACCGCAAACAGATTCTGCAGCACCAAACGCCCAAACCGACTGTCGCGTCGGGTATCCTGCTGAAGGCAGTAGTGAGATGTGAATGTGTGGACTGATGACCACGTTGCAGCCTTGCAAATCTCTTCAATGGAGGCTGACTTTAAGTGAGCCACAGACGCAGCCGTGGCTCTAACATTATGAGCCATGACATGGCCCTCCAGAGTCAGCCCAGCTTGGGCATAAGTGAAGGAAATGCAAAATGCCAGCCCATTTGAGATAGTGCGTTTTCCGATGGCGACTCCCCTCATGTGTTGGACAAACAACTGGGTGGACTGTCTAAAGGGCTTTGTCCGCTCCACGTAAAAGGCCAATGCTCTCTTGCAGTCCAAGGTATGCAAACTGCTTTCGCCAGGGCGGGTATGAGGACGGGGAAAGAATGTTGGCAAGATAACTGACTGGTTCAGATGGAACTCCGATACCACCATTGGCAGGAACTTAGGGTGCATGCAGAGGACTACTCTGTTGTGATGAAATTTGATATAAGGAGCATGTACTACCAAGGCACGAAGCTCACTGACCCTACGAGCTGAAGTAACAGCCACCAAGAAAATGACATTCCAGGTCAAGTACTTCAGATGGCAGGTATTCAGAGGCTCAAAAGGAGCTTTCATCAGCTGGGTGAACGTTGAGATCCCATGACACTGGTGGAGGTTTGACTGGGAGCTTGGACAAAAGCAAACCTCTTATGAAGCGAATAACTAAAGGCTGTCCAGAGATAGGCTTACCCTCTACACAGCAATAAGCAGCACTAATCGCACTAAGGTGAACTCTTACGGAGTTGGTCTTGAGACCAGACGCTGACAAGTGTAGAAGGTATTCAAGCAGGGTCTGTGTAGGACAAGAAAGAGGATCTAGGGCCTTGCTGTCACACCAGACGGCAAACTTCATCTACTGATATATAGACAGAATACGTTGGTCTGGACTATTTTAGCAGAGACAAGAAATAATGATTTTCATGAAACTTAAACCTTACTTACAAATGGAGAAGGCCCAGAAACAAAAAATAAACTACTTGTTATAATCTCTGGATGCAATCACCTATCTTTAGTTTTGACTGGATAACAGGTACAATATACTACTTAGATTGTTAGCCCATTTAGGACAGGGGCAGTGCCAGTACCTGTAAAATTGTAAACTGCTTAAAATAAATAAAAATAAACAACAGTGTGTAACTCAGAGTTCATACTCTCATAACGGTGAAGGTGAAATCCTAATGCTTTCTGGGGCAAGTTAAAACGAACCCTCAAAACACTTCTTTTGTTAAATAAACTCTTTCCTGGACTGATGACAAATGAAATTTAAAGAGTGGCTTGGAAGTGACACTGGAGAGTGTCTGAAGTGTGGTTATTTGTCTTTATGAACACAAAGGAAATGCTGTAAGCTAAAATTATTAAACATGTCTTGAGGCTTGCTTTTCCCAGACTTATCTGGAGACAACTTTAAAACAAAATGACACTGGCTAGGTAAAGGAATTTGTTTTAGATACTGAACAGAAATTTCTCCAAGACTGATACAGAAAACCCTTAAGAAGAAAAGGTTATCCAGGTATCAAAATACTATGGTTACCATCTTGAAAAAGAAGAGTTTTCAAAACAAGAAAATATCATCTCTTCTGATTCAATAAAAGCCTTTAGTAAAGCAATTACTGAATGTAGCACTTTATCCCTCATTGGTGGTAAATGTGTGCCTCGTGCAGTGTTAGACATTCACCTCAGTGATCAGACATGTGAGGCATGCCCAAAGATGAGTAACTGGGTGTTCAGCATTTGCCAATTTTGCCTCGGGCCAAGAACTTTTTCTTAAGCAGACATCACAAACAGAGCATAAAAGCAAAGTATTGTCGGCTAAATTTAAAAAAAAAAACAGCCAAAACATTCATAATGTACCTCATATCCAAAAAAGGTTGGGACTATGGTTAATCCAAATAATCAAACTTTATAGATAATGAAAAGTATTCATGTGTTTAAACAGAAACAATGCTTGTTCAAAGCACAATTGTTTATTGAATAGTACATAAAGAATTGTATCTATTTTTTGAGTAAAATATATGCAAAACAGTCACAGCACAGTTGGTACCTCAGGTAAGCGAACAGACAAAGCTATATTACTGCTTTGCTGATGGAGATCAACAGTTATGCAGGGAAGTATGCTGGCTTAAGGATAGGGAGATGGTGGAGAAAGCAGGTATCCTTCAGTGAATTCTGGATGTTGGCTAATAATATATAACTTACAATACAGTGTAAAAGATAACAAATCAATAACAATGGCTGTATCTTCAAACTACTGGCTTGTAAGTAAGATAAGATGAACTGAAGCATTAGGTGTGATGTTTAAGCAGCACTGTATCTCAGTAGATACCCCCTTTCCATTTAAATTTCATTCAGGATTGTTGGAAAAGAGATTTTTGGAACGAGGGTATCCTAAATCAGCAGTCAGGAAGGTTTATTTGAGGGCTCGGTTTGCACAGCATCCATTGTTATTGCAGGAATATAAGGAGGATAAGGGAAGTCTGTTTACCTGTGTTCTCCCCTATGCAAGTATTAGCCAGCAAGTAGTGCAGATCCTTAAAACTCACTGCCATTTTATGCAGTTGTATCCATGCTTTAGGGAGTTTCCAACTATTGCCTATAAATGAGGTAAAACAGTAGGTGAGTTCTTGGGGAAAAATAGGTATTCTACTACTACTACTATTTGAGCCTGGGACTTTGGGAGGTACATTTACTCATACTTCCTGCGGACACTGTCAGTGGTGTAGCCTTACTATGGACGGTGTAACCTGGACAGATCCCCAAACTGGATGGTATTTAAGGGCTAAAAATAATACGGGCTGTGGGGCAAGGAATGTAGTTTATATCATTCTTTGCCCTTGCAGTCTGGTTTATGTTGGCAGGAGCAGCCGTCCTATTAGGATCAAATTAACAGAGCATAAATCGTGTATTATTAATCAGAATTTACAAGCCCCATTAGTGGCCCATTGGGTGGCCCAGAAACATGCTGTGACTGATATGCAATTGTGGATCATTGATCACATCCAAGCGGGGAGGGAGGGAGGTTTAATAGATTCTTTATTGAATTACAGAGAACAGCAAATGATAGTTAAACTAAATACAGTGATACCGCAAGGGTTAAATCTAGAGTTGAAGAGGACATCGGTACTTTAAGCCAGTCAGAGTTCTGGGGTTGGGTGACTACTACTACTACTACTACTATTTAACATTTCTATAGCCCTACAAGGCGTACGCAGCGCTGCACAAACATAGAAGAAAGACAGTCCCTGCTCAAAGAGCTTACAATCTAATAGACAAAAAATAAAGTAAGCAAATCAAATCAATTAATGTGTACAGGAAGGAGGAGAGGAGGGTAGGTGGAGGCGAGTGGTTACAAGTGGTTACGAATCAAAAGCAATGTTAAAGAGGTGGGCTTTCAGTCTAGATTTAAAGGTGGCCAAGGATGGGGCAAGACGTAGGGGCTCAGGAAGTTTACGTAGGTATTGAGGAAGTAGTATATAAGGTCAGAAGAAAACACTGTTGCCATTTTGGCAGGGAGACTTTACATATAGGAGCTGAGCTGGCGCTATTGATATTTTGAGGTAAAGTGGTTGGTTATTAAGAATTACCCACGGGGGTTTATGTATAAATAACATTCTTCTCATGGAGTATATTAAAAAATGTTTTGCAGGGGACAGCCCTGGGGGAGGGGGAAACATGATCATGTCGGACATGTCCCCCATCTGACAATGCTCTGCTTTAAGATAACAAATCAATATACAGTTTAAAATATTTAAAAATATTAAAAATATTCAATATAAGGTAGCAGTTTATGCAGCAGAAAAGCGGATGGAAGTTTCTAATAACTTTGGATTAAAACACTCGAGAACGGATGATGAGGTGGGTACAAGAAATCCTTGCATCAGTGTGAAATCATTGGCAAAGTGCATTGCTGAGGTTTTCGGTGTTCTGTTAAATTTGAGTGGGAAAAACAGCGTTATCATCATTGACTATTATGTCCCATACAAGGATTTGGGTGCAATAATAAAGATATGATATTTATCTGCCAACATTTACTAAATTACATAACGCTTGCAGGCACCCTTCTTGAGTCCTAGTAACTATCTCCTTAGGGTGTGTTTAGAGTACAGACTGAGTACACCCTACATGTTTCACTACTCTGCACATACAGTTACGAAGAGTTCAATTGTCAAAACCCTGTTGGCTTAAACATTCTGTGCTGTCCAGTCATCATTCCTTTTCTGTTCCTCTTGCATCATTCTTGGCTCCAGATGGTTTAAATTTCTTTTTTGATTTAAGTTCAAAAACATTTAACTATTTTTTTCAGCCTCCCTCAATTTCTCACATGGATCTTTGGGTCCAAGAAAATATGCATTAATTCAATGCCAAAACATTTTCAACAGCCAGACATTTTTTTTTATAAATATGCTCTCTCAGGTAGCAGCACTTGACATACTTAACTAATAAACTGTGTACATACAGAGATTTTACCAACTCCACAAATCATTTTTTCTTACCTCTAGGCTTTTTATTCTAGATCTACAAATGAAGAATAAAGCGGGCAATCATTTGACTCCAAATTTAGAGGAAGATTATAATCCATGTATCCCTGAAGAAACTGACTGTGAAACCAAAGCCAATGCCATAAAGAATACATAATACCAAACCACCTATCAAGCCACCCCACTATGGTTTGGGATCTCAATGTCTTCACAATTCTTATGAAACCTTCTTTTGAACTACTTCATATATTGTTTTGTTACTTCATTGTGTATGTTAGTAATTGATTATCTTTTGTGACGTTAATACATTTAAAAAAAGAAAAAGAAGAAAAGAAATATGCACAACTTTACAATACTGAAACTGTGACCACATTTTGTTTAGAGAACACATTAACTTCCCCCCCCCCCCCAATCCTGCACCCACCCAAACCCACCTGCACAATAACGATACCAGTGCAACCCGAATCATCATGTCATTCCTTCACAATGACCCAGAACACTAGACAACTGGTGTGCATACAACAAATTCCCCCTACCTCCCAGCCCCACAGAATAATATGCTCTAGTTGACAAATTCAATAAGGAACTCTGGGCCTGAACCAAAACAAGACCATGTTTGCTGAAATTGAAGCCAGGCCCTAGAAGAGTCAAATTTGGCATCCAACCTTGCCATTTTCAACAGACAGAATAGTTCATTCTTCCAAAAAGTCACTGAAGGCAGATCCTGTTGTCGCCAATGAAACAAAAGTCATCTCCTGGCCACAAAAAATGCCTTATGCAACAATAAATGCAATCCCAAAGAAACAAAGTTAAAAAAAATAATTATATATTTCAGTGGCGTAGCCAGACAGCCAATTTTGGGTGGGCCTGAGCCTAAAGTGGGTGGGCACAAAATTATCTCTGCCCCGCCAAACCTCCACCTCAAAATATAAATACTTTAGCTAATGAGGATCCTCAAGCTCTGTTAGCTAAAGACTTTCTCCGAAGGCAATTAATACCAATCGGTCCACCACTTTTCTCTCTTCCCCGCCTCCAGTCCCCGGTCTAGCACCTCTCCCTAGCTCCACCCCATTGACAATTAATACCTTTAATTAAATTTAGATATTAGATATGTATCAAATGTCAAAGAATTTTAGATATTAGATATGTGTCATATGTCAAAGAATAAAGTGGTTGCTCAAAGCATATACTAACCACAATCGCTCAACTGCAAAACACTATGCACAAATTTGTGCAAAAACACACTCAGAACCTTACTGTATCATAAATATTACACTGGGCAGAACCTAATACACCAATATACCACCCATACGGAAAATGCAGACCGTCAACAATATGAAACAAGGGATCATATCACAATTCTCATGTAGAGCCACTAAACACCTTTTTAGGGTGGATAGTGTTCACAATGAGCTCCTTTTATTAACGACCATATTTTATAACGATCCTTCAAGAGGTAGTGTGTCATGATTTAGGCTCTACACCATTTCTGATGTTTTGGTGCCACCTCAGTAAGGCCAACACACAATCTCTCCACTGCAAAACACTATACACAATCTTGTGCAAAAACACACTCATAACCTTACCAAACCATAACAGCACTAATTCCAAGGACAGGACGAGCTACAACCTTATGCGTGGAAAGGCAGCACTGTAATTACACCAGGCTCTAAAACACCAGTACACAACCTAGTGAAACAAAAAACAAAACAAAACAAAAAAGGCTGCAAATACTACACGCTAGCAGAATACTGCACCTTGATCACACATTAAAAACACATGACACAACAGTGTAGCACTCTAGAAATGTTAAATAGTAGTAGTAGTAGTAATATGAAGGCAAATTTCTGAACTGGAAAGTTACCTCAAGAAGTCAGACTCAGCATGCAGCAATACTAGAAAAATTGAAACTTACATGCAAAATATCACAGATGCACATTTTCAAAAGCTGACATATTCCAATTAATAAATTCTGAATTAAAAAAATGTTTTCTACCTTTGTTGTCTGATCATTTAGTTTTTCTATTCGCTTTGGTCCCACTGTCTTCTGTTTTATGGAGTGTCTTCTTTCTATTTGATATTTTTTCACTCACCATGTCCACCATCCTCCTGTGTCCTTATGTTCTCTCCCCCTGCCCTCCCCTCTCCTCATCCATGTCCAGCAATTTCCTCTCTCCCCTCCATCCATCCATCCATGTCCTGATGTCCAGCAATTTCCTGTCTCCCCTCCCCTCCAGCAATCCGTTCTCTCCCCACCCTGTCCTCCTCTTCATGTCCAGCGATCTGTTCTCTCCCTCTTCCTCCCCCTGCCGTGATGGCCAGTGATTCTCCCTGCCCTCCCTCAGCTCCCCTCTCCCTCTCCTTGCCCTCCCATCCCATCCATGGCCAGCCATTCTCTCTGCCCTCCCTCAGCCCCCCAACAGCCCTCAGAGTACTCTCCGTTCCCCCCTCCCATCCCATCCATGGCCAGCGATTCTCCCTGCCCTCCCATCCCATCCATGGCCAGCGATTCTCCCTCCCATCCATGACCAGCCATTCTCCCTGCCCTCCCTCAGCCCCCCAACAGCCCTCAGAGTACTCTCTGTTCCCCCCTCCCCTCCCATCCATGGCCAGTGATGCTCCCTGCCCTCCCTCAGCTCCCCAACAGCCCGAGTACTCTCCATCCACCCCCCCGCCGCATCGAGTCCTCTCCATCCACCCCCCCCCGCATCGAGTCCTCTCTATCCACCCCACCCCCCACCCCCCCGCATGCACACGAGTGTGTTGAACCTGCCCTTTTTCTTTCAGTAGCAGCGAGCGACGTGAAGGAACTGCAAGTTCGCCAGCTTCAAGTTCTCCCTTTCCTCTTCATACAGTGTTGGACCCGCCTTCGCGGAAACAGGAAATACGTCATCGTAAAGGCGGGACCGACACTGTGTGAAGAGGAAAGGGAGAACTTGAAGCAGTGTCTTGACGTCGCTCGCTGCTACTGAAAAGAAAAAGGACAGGTTCAACGCTCTTGTGGGGGGGGGGGATGGAACGGAATGGAGGAGGAGGAGCGGAGGAGGGCTGCCGGTCGGGCCGAGGGAGGGAAGGAGGCGCGCCACGCGGGGCCTCTTAGAGAGCGAGGCCCTGTCACCCGCACCGCCCTAAGACCGGCTCGACTCGGGGTGCACCATTCCTGGGTGGGCCCTGGGCTTAAGTTGGTGGGCCTGGGCCCACCCAGGCCCACCCGTGGCTACACCCCTGATATATTTGCATGCACAGGGATATGCTTACCAATAACTGGGCAAAAATAAGTCAGAATGTTACTCCAGAAGGAACAAACTTGCTCACGAGAGCCTTCCCTTCCAACGCACAAGTACAAGACCAGCAGTACAGTACTATGGCTAAGAAGACAATTCCAAGGGGAGGCGGAAAGGATGTGAGAATATATGCCTTCTGTCCACAAAGAACATCTGCTACAGCTAAGTAACATATTTCTGAGAGGACAAGCATGCATAATATTCTTGCACGTGGGACTCACTAGCTACCAGGCTCACAACAAATGAATTACTGGAAACTAAGTAGATAAGGTTAGTGAGTGGAGTGGATGTTTTTGTAAAAAGATTCTGCAGGACTGATTGTCCAAACTGGCTATCCTGCCTAGAATGCTGCTCCAGACAGTAGTGAGCAGTGAAGGTGTGGATAGAAAGTAGCCACCTTGCAAATGTCTTCAATGGAGGCAGAGCAGAAATGGGTTTTACACTGTGAGCGGTGACCTGTCCACTAAGTGTCAGCCCAGCCTGAGTATACATCTAGGAGATATAGTCAGCCAACCCAGTAGACACAGTAAGTTTGGTGATAAGTATCCCTAATCTGTTAGAGATGAGGATACAAAAACCTGGGAGGACTTCCAATGAGGTTTTATATGCCCTGGATAATATGCTAGAGCAGTGTTTCCCCAAGTCCAGTCCTGAAGTACCCCTTGGCAGTCAGGTTTTCAGGATATCCACAATGAGTATGCATGAAAGAGATTTGAATACAATGCAGGCAGTGTATGCAAATCAAGTTTCCTCAGCCAAAATGTCCTGTTGGTCCTGATCTGTCTCCAAGGAGAGGTCTGGGCATCTCTTCAAAGTATTGATCATGGGAAGTACATGGAAGTGTGTCAACTAGAGCGTAAGCTCTGCATCAAGGTGCGTGGAGGCAGATGAGCCTCTGAGGTGGAGGCACTGCCTCAAAAATTTAAAGTGACAGTGCACTTGGAAGTGTCTGCACCAGGCTCCTTGGATGAAGTCATCCACATGTGAGAATATTATACCTGCTTGTTCTTGGAGAATAAATCAAACTCAGAGCTACTTTTAAAAAGAAATCCGGAACTGTGTGTCTCATGCCTTTACTTGATCAATTTAAAATTTTAGAGAACAAAGATGAGGTTTTGGGAATCTGTGCATAAAAACAGAAGTCACTTGTGAGAGGAATTCAAAATTACAACACCTAGATTCTCACTCATTAAGGTATTTTTCCCCACAGATAAAGAAGCCAATGTAATAAGTCGTGCATTACAACAGTGCTTTGGGCTTGTGAGAAGGGAGAGGCTGTCCTACCCTGGTTAGGCCCTAGAGGGTGCTGTTCCCCTAAAATGTCCAGGGAGAAGGGCTGGGTGAGTTGCTGAAGGGAGCCAGTAAGGGGAGGTATAGCTGGAGGTCGCTAGGACCGGGGAGAGTCCTGGAGGTGGAAACAGGTGCAGCAGGTTATGGGCTGGGTATTGTTTGTTAATACCCCACCTGGGTGGTGAGGGGGGGAGGAGAGCTAGCAGCAGAAGAAGAGAGCTGGTAGCTGAAGCAGGAGGTCCCCATGTGAAGTACTGGCTGAGCCCTTTGGACTGGTGGTGAACTGGGTGCAAAGCAAGGAAGCTGGCTGGGGTAAGAAGGCCCTAGAATGCCAGGTATAAGAACTGTGTGTTACAAGGACGGACTGGGTGTCCGGGTTACAAGGAAGGACTGGGGTGTTCATGTTACAAGGAAGGACTGTGTGTCCAGGTGCTTAAGCTGGAAGATTGAACTGAGTAGGAAGAAATGTTTAAGCTGGAAGAACTGTTTAAGTGTTTTAAGCTGGAAGAAGTGTGCCCCAGGAAGGGGGAATAAAAGCTTTGTATGAGAAATATCCTGTTGGTGAGACCTGACTGTTTGCCTTTTGAGAAGCAGGTCACCCTGAGCAGAAAGGGGTAGTAGACTAATTTGCATAAAATCTGCATACTGAAACCAGCTCACCCTGAGTGAAAGAGGGACCTGGGATCCTGAGGTGGGAGCTTCATCTTCACAATAGCCTCATCTTCACAGGCTTCAGCACATAGTGTTCTAACACGTGATAAATAAAACATTTTCTCCTGATGCAGTAAACTAATTTTAAGCATATTACCATGTACTTAACAAGTGTGCATTGTCAGAAAAAACAGCACAGACCACTGTGGTAACTTGCTGTGAGGATCGATTCATACACTGAAAGGAGCAGTGTGGGTGAAGGTTAAAAAAAAAACTCTTTCTCCTACCACCATCTAAAAAAATGGAGGAACTGGACTCCTAGTGCTATGTCAGAACTCACTGCTAGGGGTCAGCAAGTCAAATAAGGGAAACTCTTGGACATTCCTCCCCCAACTCCCACACAGAGATTCATGGTAGCCCAGCAGACCCTGGACAATCCCAGCCTCTGTTATTTGGCAGGCTGACCCCTAGCAACAAATAACTAGGGGCACGGGGAGGGGGAGCAAGGGCATATCACGCTTCCAAACCCAATGTAGGTGGTAGCTTGGGAGGGGGACAGAGACCAGGAGATATCAAGGTTCCACTCGGCCACCAGAAAGCTTTCTGTAGAAGCAGGAGGAATGTCTAGGCCCCATTAGACCACCAGAGCTCTACTGAAAGGGTCCTACTCTAAAATCTTTATTCAAGCCTTGAGAAGCAGAAACATCAGTGCTACAAAGCAAGAAAAAACACTTAGGGCCTCTTTTGGGCCTCTTATCAAGCCGCACTAACAGTTCACACGCAGCAATGCCAACGGAGCTCATTCAAAGTGAATGGATTTTGTCGCCATTACCACACCGGGAGCTGCGGCTTGATAAAAAAGGCCCTTAAAATGCTAAATTTTGGTGCACACACATGAGGAATAAAATGGAACCACATTCAACTGATGAAAAAGGTAGTTTTTAACCTCATCTAACATGATGAGCAGACAAGTGTAAATCAGGGATGTGATATAGACATAATCTACTTAGATTTCAGCAAGGCTTTTGACACAGTTCTCCACAGGAGACTCTTGAACAAACTGGACGGGCTGAAGATAGGACCCGAAGTGGTGAACTGGATTAGGAACTGGTTGACGGACAGACGCCAGAGGGTGGTGGTGAATGGAATTCGCTCGGAGGAGGGAAAGGTGAGTAGTGGAGTGCCTCAGGGATCAGTGCTGGGGCCGATTCTGTTCAATATATTTGTGAGTGACATTGCCGAAGGGTTAGAAGGTAAAGTTTGCCTATTTGCGGATGATACAAAGACCTGTAACAGAGTGGACACCTGGAAGGGAGTGGAAAACTTGAAAAAGGATCTGAGGAAGCTAGAAGAACGGTCTAAGGTTTGGCAATTAAAATTCAATGCGAAGAAATGCAAAGTGATGCACTTAGGGAATAGAAATCCACGGGAGAAGTATGTGTTAGGCAGTGAGAGTCTGATAGGTACAGACGGGGAGAGGGATCTTGGGGTGATAGTATCTGAGGATTTGAAGGCAACAAAACAGTGTGACAAGGCGGTGGCCGTAGCTAGAAGGTTGTTAGGCTGTATAGAGAGAGGTGTGACCAGCAGAAGAAAGGAGGTGTTGATGCCCCTGTGTAAGTCGTTGGTGAGGCCCCACCTGGAATATTGTGTTCAGTTTTGGAGGCCGTATCTTGCTAAGGATGTAAAAAGAATTGAAGTGGTGCAAAGAAAAGCTACGAGAATGGTATGGGATTTGCGTTACAAGAGGCTTGCTGACCTAAACATGTATACGCTGGAGGAAAGGAGAAACGGGTGGTATGATACAGACGTTCAAATATTTGAAAGGTATTAATCCACAAACGAATGTTTTCCGGAGATGGGAAGGCGGTAGAACTAGAGGGCACGATATGAGATTGAAGGGGGGGGACAGACTCAAGAAAAATGTCAGGAAGTATTTTTTCACGGAGAGAGTGGTGGATGCTTGGAATGCTCTCCTGCGGGAGGTTGTGGAGAGGAAAACGGTAACGAAATTCAAACATGCGTGGGATAAACATAAAGGAATCCTGTTCCGAGGGAATGGATCCTCAGAAGCTTAGCTGAGATTAGGTGGCAGAGCCGGTGGTGGGAGGCGGGGCTGGTGGTTGGGAGGCAAAGATATTGCTGGGCAGACTTATACAGTCTGTGACCTGAAAATGACAGATACAAATCAAGGTAAGGTATACACAAAAAGTAGCACATATGAGTTTATCTTGTTGGGCAGACTGGATGGACCATGCAGGTCTTTTTCTGCCGTCATCTACTATGTTACTATGTTTATCATGTCCTTATTATCTCTAAGAGGTCCTTTTACTAAGGCATGCTAATGGATTTAGTGTATGCTAAATAAGATGCCCATAGGAATATAATGGGCATCTTAGCAGTTAGCATGCGCTAAATCAGTTAGTGTGCTTTAGTAAAAGGACCCCTAAATATCTTTGACACAAAGTTATTTTATGATTCTGAACTGCTCTCCTTTACTCCAGATTATACTTCCAGTAGCAAACATCAATTTATAAAATTTCATGATAGTTATTTTAATTATTTCCCAATTCATGCCTATTCTCAGCCTTTTGTTTTGTTTCTAATTCTCTATTTAATATTATACAGTCATGGGAACATAAAAAGATCTTAATGCCAAAGAACTAAAAAAAAAAAAAAAAAAAAAAAAGACAGAACTATTAGGAGTGCAAAAATATTTAGGAAACTTGGGCATTAGTTACAAATTTGGAGGGAATACAAACAAAAGTATAATGTGTCATGTTTCTTATAACTTTTTCTCATAAGTTTGATCTTTGTTGCTTTTGGGCTCTTTTTCATGTTTATTTTTTTTGGGGGGGGGGGTCAGTTCTCTCATGTTTGAGGGGTTTGTGTGCGTGTTCGTCATTTTGGATTTTATTTTGTCCTTCTGTACTTTTCTATTTCTCTTTTTGGTTTATTTGTACTTGTTTTCATGTTTTTCTCTCCATTCTAGCCTCTTTAGTGGTAGTAACCCATCTCTACCATAAGGAAACAGCTCCTTTTCTGTCCTGGGCCTGACTGCTGCCATACCACTTACACAAACTGCTTGAAAACAGACTCTGCAACCTTACAAAGTGCAGATAGCAAAGGAATAAGGGTGGAGTCATTGTCTAATGGTTACAGCAGAAGACAGAGAATTAGAATTCAGATTCTACTTCTCTCATTGATGCTCTTTGTGATCTTTAGCAAATCACTCCATCCGCCAGGTGCAAACAGACTGTAAGCCTTCCTGGGAAAGGGAAATATCTTTGTACCTGAATGTACCTTACCTTGAGCTACGTAAAACCAAGGAAAACATTTAGAAATTTAGTTACAAGCCAAACCTTGAGAACATAGGGGAACTTTCCCTTATTGTTTACTAGGTTTTCACATGACTTCGGTTTTTTGTTGTCATTTTTTTATTTTTTTTATTAGTTAACTTTACTTTTTGCTGAATGTTTATACTTATGTTTATTGAAATCCTGATATACTGCCATTTCCTCATAAAAAGGTCAAAGATCCTCTTTTCCCTTCCATCTCTCATTCCTACCTCCAGTTTCTTCATCATTTTTGTTCACCCACATTTTCGATTTTAAAAATCTTCCATGAACGTAACTTTCTATTATAGCAATCCAATTTAGGATGGGCTGGAGAGGGCTTCGAAAGAGACTCCAGAAATCTGGAACGTGAGGACAGTGCCGGGCAGACTTTTACAGTCTGTGCCCTGTGAATGACATGACAGATTCAGATAGGCTGGAGTAGACTTTGATGGCAACTCCAGTAGTTGAAACATAAGGACAGAGTAGAGTGGTCTTCTACTGTTTATGTCCCAGAAACACCAAATCTCATATTTGATTACTTTAATTTTGAATTGATAATGAATGTGACTGTTGGGCAGAATGGATGGACTGTTCAGGTCTTTATCTGTTGCCACTTACTAAGTTACTACATTAATAAAACACTAAGGAACATTTCCAGCATGTTAAGCTTTCGACAACATTTTCAAATTTTTAGCCAATGATGTTCTTTTAATCTCTTATTACCTGCATGTCTAGAATTTTAGTACACATGCAGGTTACTTATTGCTTTAAATTTTTTATCAAAGATGTTATAATTGGAGTTTATGTATTTATTATGATTTTGCATGTGTTATGATTTTAATTGTATTGTGCACATGTGATTATGATTTTAGTTTTATGGATGTCCTTATGTTCTTATTTATGATTTGTAGTTGCTGCCCCTGAAGAAGCCTGCAATAGTGAAACATGGCTACAAGGCTATCTTAAATAAAAGTGCTCTGTACTTCATCTTCTGTGATTCATTATCTTCCTTCAATGCTTCTCTATATTACTACTACTACTATTTAGCATTTTTATAGCGCTACAAAGTGTACGCAGCGCTGCACAAACATAGAAGAAAGACAGTCCCTGCTCAAAGAGCTTACAATCTAATAGACAAAAAAATAAAGCTAGCAAATCAATTAATGTGTGGAGGAAAGAGGAGAGGAGGGTAGGTGGAGGCGAGTGGTTACAAGTCAAAAGCAATGTTAAAGAGGTGGGCTTTCAATCTAGATTTAAAGATGGTCAAGGATGGGGCAAGACGTAGGGGCTCAGGAAGTCTATTCCAGGCGTAGGGTGCAGCGAGACAGAAGGAGCATATTGCAAGCATATCAGAGCCAAAAACTTTTTCTGACTTCCATAAAGAGCATGGGTTTAAAAAAAAATGAACTGAACAGGAGGTGTGCTGGAACAAAGAGCAAATGTGCTGGACTGTGCACAAGTCTGCAAACAAAAATTGCATCAGCACCCAAGTTGCATGTGCACGCATTTGCACGTGCTGGAATGCTATTCTGCACATAAAATATTGATATTGCAAAAACTTTATATATAGGAGAGCATTCCACCAAATGCACTGATGAATGCCCATGCAACTCTGGGTACCAATACAATTTTTTATGCAAAAGATATAGTCTCCACTAGCACAGATCCATGTGAATGTGCATCCGGTGCAATCTCCCATGTTTGAACACATTATTTGTGCTGAGGCTATTTGCATACTTTTTGCTTCTCAATGCAGTGAGCAAATATTTGGCAGTATGGTCTTGTCTAGATATAGTATAACTCAAGGACCTATTAATCTGCCTCAGTAATGTTTTTCTCTCATCTGGCATTTTTCTTCAGCTCTTTTGGGCTTCCAGCTGAATTGGAACCAGGTTTGAGATCCCAGAATCTACATTCTCAACTACCCATATATTTTAACTCCATGTCACCCTCCTCCATCCACTTTATGTACCTACTCTGGTCATCGCAGGAAGAGTCCTGGGTTGCGGTTATGTACCAGGGCTCCTGTTGGCATCCTGTAATCATGAGCTCTGAATCTGACCACTCTGGGGCTTATTTTCAAAGCACTTAGCCTTCCAAAGTTCCATAGAAAATGGTCTAACACAGTTTAGTAAAACTGATTTAATACAGAATCAAAAACAGTCCTATTCAATATTACAATTGAATTTCTTCCCTTTACCGTTTGATCTTGATTTTCAAGTTCACTCACTTGTTAAGAGAATTAAACCAGGAAGCCAATGCAGCAATCTTATCAGGATCTGCTCATCACACTGCTTCTTTGTGTTCAGGAGTACTCTTATCTACAGAGAGACCAGCTCTCACAAAAAAAAAAAAAAAAAACATACCACATACAAAACTCGATGAAAACAACTATTCTTCATAGTATGCAAGTTATCAGGGCTTGTTGTTTGCCTTACCTTGTGATAAGTTTTATTGTTAATCTAGAATCTGGTTGCAAAGCTTTCCAAATACAACAAAGGTGAAATATTTTTATAGAAGAACAGCAATTTAATGTTTAGAGCAGCAGACAAACCCAGGGAATCCAGGTTTCAAATCTCACTTCTCCCTGGGAGTTTTGCAGCTGGATTAAATGAGAAGCTAAGTCACTCTATATATACACTTTTTTGTTTGTTTTTCTTATAAGCTTGCATCATTTCATTGTTTATATGTATGGATGAGCACAATATGATTTTTTGAGCACAAAAAAAGAACAAGAATATATTTTAGGAGGATTTTGGCCAATGATGAAATAAAAGCCCGTTGAGTGCTAAAAGTACGCCAGTGACAAGTTCAGCATCTAGGTCTTTTGAGGTCTTTTTCTCCTTTTGTTTTTAAGAGAATCTATGAGCAACTTATATTGTATTCTAACAGTTTTCTGGTAGAAGTGATTCTGATATTCTGTACAAAAGTTTATTTGTTTTGAAGTAACCCATAAACAAGCCATTGCAGTAGTCTTAACAATGGAAGAACTAATGTCTGCAGCAAAAGATGGAAATTATTCATACTAAAGTAGCCTAATGGTTACTGCAGCGGGCTTTGATCCTGGCAACCTGGGTTCAATTCCCACTGTAGCTCCTTATGACCTTGGACAAGTCACTTAACCCTCCATTGCCCCAGGTACAAAAAAAAACACAGATTGTAAACCCCCTAGGGACAGAGAAAGTACCTGTACGTCCTTCCATGTTAAACTGTACAGCGCTGCGTAACCCTAGTAGCGCTTTAGAAATGTTAAGTAGTAGTAGTAGTATATAATGTGTACAGTGCTGCGTACATCTAGTAGCGCTACAGTACTAAGGCAGCACCACCCACCTACCCACTAGCAACTTTTAAAAAAAGACTCTTTGAACCACAGTTTTAATATAATATCACAGACAGCACGGAATCTAAAAGAACCCCTAAGCTTTTAACTTTGGTGGAAATAGGAATGGAAGCTGACCATTCAGACTGTATATGTAAGCCGCATTGAGCCTGCCATGAGTGGGAAAGCGCGGGGTACAAATGTAACAAAAAAAAAAAGGTGGAATTACCATATCTACAGATTGAGACAAAACAATACATTTAATTTTTACAAAGGTTCTATGCAAATTTATTTTACATCATCTAACACTGTATCATCATAATACACAAACTGGTAACCCACAGGCACTTGTTGACACTCTTGAGGTCCAGAATGGGCCGGACCGTGCCTCCCTTCTTGTGGACCACAAAATAGATGGAGTACCTCCCCTGTCCGCGCTCGTTGAGCGGCACGGGCACAATGGCTTGAAGAGAGAGTAACGCCTGAACGATGGACTTGACTTGTGCCTCTCAGACAGAACCTCTACACGGAGACTGTAAGAAGAGAGGAGCAACCGGGCGGCAGAATTCTAACCGGTAACCATCGCACAGGATGTCCAGCACCCACTGATCTGAGGTGATGGAGGCCCACGCGTCCTGGAACGCCTGAAGACGTTCCCCTATCGGACTGAACGCACGGACCAACACACCATCATTGCGACTGTCGGGCAGGAGGACCTGTCCGACCTGACTTGCTGGTTCCTTTCCTGTCCCCCCAAAAGGACTGACTTGGCTGAAACTTAGGCTGTTGCCCAAAGGCCGGGCGACCTGGTCTGTATTTCTTACTGTCCTGAAACCGAGGACGAAAGAACTCGGACTGCCAACCAGACGACCTAGGCCGGTCCTCAGGCAGTCGCTGGGGACTAGACTCGCCGAGCTATTTCACCAGATTACTCAAGTCCTCGCCAAACGGTAACTTACCCCAAAAGGGCAGCTTGACCAACCGGGCTTTGGACGCCGCATCCACAGACCACGCCTAGAGCCACAACTGCCGCTTTGCGGAGACCGTCAACGACATACCCATGGCTGAAGCCCTAAGCATGTCGTACACGGCATCCACTAGATAAGCGAGACCTGCCTCCATCCTAGCCGCCGGCGAGCCACTCCTGGCCCCCGACCTTTAATGCCATTGCAGACGGGCATGGGCCACAAAGGAACTGCAAATTGCAGCCTGCAAGCCCAAGGCAGCCACCTCAAAGGCCTGTTTCAGGGCCTGCTCCAAATTCCTATCCTGAAGGTCCTTTAAGGCCACCCCGCCTTCCACTGGCATGGTCATCTTCTTGGTGACCGCTGTCACCAAAGAATCCACCTTAGGAAAGTCCAACTTCTCCCTTTCCTCCGGAACCAAAGGGTAGAGACGGGCCCTGGCTCTCCCCACTCGCAGACCCGCCTCGGGAGTATTCCACTCTGCAGAGATTAAATCCTGAATATCTGGATGCATCAGGAACGCTTTAGAGGGACCCCTAAGCCCCCGCATGGGACCAGACCACTGGGAACCTAAAGAATCCCTCCCCCCCCCCCCCCAGGTTCAGATATGGAGAGAGCCGATAAGGACTCCGAAATCAACGCACCCAATTCATTTTTTTTAAAAAGCAGGAGCACCCGAGGGTCATCCCCATCTCCCGAGGGGAGCTCCCCCTCCTCTAAAGGCTCCAGGACCGAAGGGCCCCCCAATGAAGCGGACTCCAGGTCTGACCCCAGAGAAACGGGTGAACAACCCTCCAAAGGGTCGTCCAACAGGATAGGCCAAAGTCTCTTGGGAGGAGGAGGGGCTGAGTTTGACTCCGCACCCCCCGGGACCCCCGGAGTAGGCAGAGCAGCGCCCCCCTGCTTCAATAAAAATGCCTGGTGCATTAACAAGACAAATTCAGGGGAAAAAGGCATACCCTGATCAGGTAAGCCCCCTGCTGCGACTGCCCCTTTCTCTGCCATCGGCAGAGCACGTTCCCTGACCGCAGACAAAATAGCCAAAGTTCCCGCCTCCACCAGAGAGGAGTCGCCAAGAGATCCCCACGGGGACCCAGAGCACTGATCTAGGCCCATTATCCCCAGAGAAAGGCCACTAGGATCTCCTCCTCCACTCGGGGACACCAGTCTGCACACCGTGCAGCAGTCCGAGGAGGAGCATCTACCCCCACAGGAGGGGCAGCGTTTCACCACCTTAGCAGGGACCGACATGCCACCGGGCCAAAAAACACCCGGTCAGAGACCCGATTCGCATGAGCGCACTTGCAAGCCCACTAACTTGCTTCCTCTTCTTCTTTTTTTTTTTTTTTTTTACTTTGGCGCTAGTGTTTAATAGAATAAAAGGCACGCCACGGGAACCACTCCACAGCCCGCTAACAGATCCTCAACTCACCACCTGGATCCTGAAACAGGGTGTGCACCCCCCCCCCCCAAACTCTCCAACCTCCTCACCTCCCCAGCCATAACCAACACCGCTGGACTGCAACCGTTCTGATATGGCCAGAAGAAACGTGGCTCTCTTTTTATTTTTTTGTTGGTTGCTGCACAGACACTGCCACAAGAGAGGCTCAGGAGGAAAATAAAGGGAAGAAAGCCTCCAGGCGGGAGCAAGACAGGGACCCAAGCACCACCAGGTATGTCTAAATTTCCTCAGGTGTGACTCAACTGGGAACCAGTCACCAAACGGACCAGGAGAAACCAACTGGAACACAGAGAGAAACGAAGTATGTCCATCCACCTGCTGGAGATAGAAGATACTGAGGAACTGGGCGGCTAGCACGTGGCTAGGTAGTAGTTCCTGTACCCGCTCCGCCGAACGCCTCTGGCGGAAATCTCGGGCCCTTGCTGATTTCCTACACTTTAAGTTCATGCTGACCTCCTTCCAATCTGCTCTTTTACGTGCCAAACAGGATTATTATATCCAACTGACCAACTCTCTTGGCTCTAATCCTTGACTTCTCTTCACCACATTCAACTCTCTCCTCAAGGTGCCCCCCTCCCCCAACTCCCCCTTCATTATCTCCTCAGACCCTTGCTGAATTCTTTCACAACAAGGTTCAAAAGATAAACCTTGCTTTCTCTACCTCACCACCTCTCCCTCCACTAGTCAGTTCCCCTCTCTCTCCTTCCCCTCATTCCCTTTCCTCCTTTCCTGAAGTTACTATTGAGGAAACTACACTTCTCCTTTTTTCCTCAAAATGTACCACCTGTTCCTCTGATCCCATTCCCACCCACCTTCTTAATGCCATCTCTCCTGCTCTTATTCCTTTTATCTGTCACATTCTCAACCTCTCACTTTCCACTGCGACTGTCCCTGCTGCCTTTAAACATGCTGTGGTCACACCTCTCCTTAAGAAGCCTTCACTCAACCCTACTTGTCCCTCTAATTACCAACCCATCTCCCTCCTTCCTTTTCTCTCCAAATTACTTGAGCGTGCTCTTCACCGCCGCTGCCTTGAGTTTCTCTCCTCACATGCTATTCTTGACCCACTACAATCTGTTTTTTGCCCTCTCCACTCAACCGAAACTGCGCTTACTAAAGTCTCCAATGACCTATTACTGGCTAAATCCAGAGGTCAATATTCCATCCTCATTCTTATTGATCTTTCCGCTGCTTTTGACACTGTCGATCACAGCATACTTCTCGATACCCTGTCCTCACTTGGATTCCAGGGCTCTGTCCTTTCCTGGTTCTCTTCCTACCTCTCCCTCCGCACCTTTAGTGTTCACTCTGGTGGATCCTCTTCTACTTCTATCCCTCTGCCTGTTGGCGTACCTCAGGGTTCTGTTCTTGGTCCCCTCCTCTATCTACACTTCTTCCCTTGGTTCATTAATCTCATCCCATGGCTTTTCCTACCATCTCTATGCTGATGACTCCCAAATCTACCTTTCTACCCCTGATATCTCACCTTGCATCCAAACCAAAGTTTCAGCGTACTTGTCTGACATTGCTGTCTGGATGTCTCAACGCCACCTTAAATTAAATATGACCAAAACCGAGCTTCTCATTTTCCCCCCCAAACCCACCTCCCCGCTCCCCCCGTTTTCTATTTCTGTTGCTGGCTCTCTCATTCTCCCTGTCTCCTCAGCTCGAAAACTTGGGGTCATCTTTGACTCTTCTCTCTCCTTCTATGCTCATATCCAGCAGATTGCCAAGACCTGTCGTTTCTTTCTTTACAACATCCGTAAAATCCGCCCCTTTCTTTCCGAGCACTCTACCAAAACCCTCATCCACACCCTTGTCACCTCTCGTTTAGACTACTGCAATCTGCTTCTTGCTGGCCTCCCACTTAGTCACCTCTCCCCCTTCCAGTCGGTTCAAAACTCTGCTGCCCGTCTCGTCTTCCGCCAGGGTCGCTTTACTCATACTACCCCTCTCCTCAAGACCCTTCACTGGCTCCCTATCTGTTTTCGCATCCTGTTCAAACTTCTTCTACTAACTCTGCTGCTCCCCAGTATCTCTCCACACTCGTCCTTCCCTACACCCCTTCCCGTGCACTCCGCTCCATGGATAAATCCTTCTTATCTGTTCCCTTCTCCACTACTGCCAACTCCAGACTTCGCGCCTTCTGTCTCGCTGCACCCTATGCCTGGAATAAACTTCCTGAGCCCCTACGTCTTGCCCCATCCTTGGCCACCTTTAAATCTAGACTGAAAGCCCACCTCTTTAACATTGCTTTTGACTCGTAACCACTTGTAACCACTCGCCTCCACCTACCCTCCTCTCTTCCTTCCCATTCACATTAATTGATTTGATTACTTTATTTTTTTTTTTTGTCTATTAGATTGTAAGCTCTTTGAGCAGGGACTGTCTTTATTCTATGTTTGTGCAGCGCTGCGTACGCCTTGTAGCGCTATAGAAATGCTAAATAGTAGTAGTAATAGTGCTCAGTTCTGGATTTTCTATCTCCACCTGCTGGTCGATGGACATAACTACCCACTTGTCCTGGAATAGTGGGATAGAACGTAATGGAAGATGGCTTTAAAGATGACAAATAAGTTAAACAGTTATCACACTGAAAACAAATACCTATAAGGCAGTTCTTTACTATCTTAGCTGTAATTTTACCCTGGTAAACACTGAAGGTTAATTATGCAAAACCAGTGTGGTCTAAAACAATTTGCTTCCCATGTTATAAACATCCACAAACACTTTGTAAGTAGTAAATATTATACAAAATCCAAGGGAAGAACCATACCCTATAATCATAAGGATTGTCAAAAAAAAATGCAGTGAACAGTAGAACTAGCAAGACAAAGTACTCCCTTTAGTCTCCAAAAGCTAAAAAAATGCATCTACTATATACAAAAAAAAAGGGGGGGGGGCAAGCTAAGCCATGTATGAAAGCAGACTCAGTTCAACTGTTCACAGAAAAGTTTCCCGCACACATTCTTAGTATCTTGTTTTCCACTGTCCCCCCAACCCCCACCCAACTCGCTTCATTTTCAAAAGCAGCAATTTCCGATCGCAGAAACTCATTTTACTGCTTAAGATCTCAATTAATTCTTTAGACATTTATGTCATGCTATATTCTCTACCCTAAAAACTAAAGAAAAGACTCAAACACAGGGCCAATGCACTCAAGTTTGTCAATATTAGACTTTAAGGTGAATTAGTTCAATGGATGCAAATGAGTTTTGCATTAATTTATTAGGGTTAAAGTTGGAGCATTAACGAATGTAATCACAAAAACTCCCCAAGATATAGTTCTTTTTTTTGCGTTTTTTGTGTGTGTGTGGGGGGGGGGGGGGTTGCATTAACAGGCCTGGGTTAACTTTCCCATGTTTTAACATCCATCATTTTTCACTATAAAGATAAATTATGACTTAACTGATAATTTTGTTTTCTTTAGTCAGCAGCACTGTTCTGAATCAATGAGTTGCTATCTCCTCCTACCAGCAGACGGAGATATTGAAAACTGAAGTCCATCAATGGCATCACTGTATAAGCTGTGGGTGCTCATGTATCTGCCCAAGCAGAAGGAGGTCCATTTTGAAATGTACCCCTAGACCCATCAACCACTACAGCTACAACAATAAGCAAGCGAGAAAAGCACCACAGAGTGGCACTCACTACCCTTCATATATCAGGGAATAGCCATCTCACAGGAACCCCATATGGTAGCCAATTAGAATTAAAATTGGCCCTTTTTTTTTTTTTTTTTTAATGAACTGAAAGGGAACACAGAGAACATCCAGAACCCAGGCTGAGGTCTTCCAAGAGTGGGATTTCAGAACAGTGTCACCGACTAAAGAAAACAAAATCAGATAAGGCAATTTCTCCTCTCTTAGGCCCTCATGATCAAAAGCAAACTCCGGTGCTAGAGGCTGTTAACGCCATACTAGCGCCAGAGTTTGCAGCCGACCCATGATCAGAGCCCTCGAGCGCCTGAAACAGCGCACTCGAGGGCTCTCAGCGCAAGTAGCATGCAAATGCATGCTAAACAGGGCTTCTAGCGCAATTAGCTTGCAAATGCATGCTAATCGGCACTTAACGCATTCATCCCCAATGATCAGCGACCAGCGTGCCAAAGATTGGGTCACTGGCGCATGCTCGGCACAATTCTCCCGCACTAAAACATGATCATCAAAGATAATAGCGCTGCTTAGATTTGCATGCATTATCTTTGATCATCGATGCAGAAAAGCCCTGCGCTGTCCCGGCGCTATTTTTAGGGCGCTGTTTGGAACAGCGTGGGGCTTTTGATCATCTGGGCCTTAGTGTCAGCTTCCACTGTTCTGAACCAATGGGATGTACCAAAGCAGATCTACTGGGCGGGGGATGACAAGAACCCTCAAATGATGGCTCTACCAAAGTCCAAGAAGGCTCTGGCCAGCACGTCCAAGCTATACAGCTTAGCAAAATAATGAATCAATGACCAAGTTGCCACCCTGCAGATCTTCTCAAGGGATGCAGCCAGGGTATAAATCCAGGAAGCAGTCTGAACCCTGGTAGAGTGGGCACTGAGCCCCTGAGGAACCAGACAGTTCTTGCCAATATAAGCCTCCTGGCCCTTCCAAGGGTCATGGAAAAGTACAAATAGGTGGTCCAAGATACTAAAAGCATTCATCTCCTTGAAGTACCTGAGCAGCGTTCTCCGGAAGCCTCCAATCCTCAAGTGACAATCCCAGGATCACAAATGAGGGCAAATAAACCCGATTCACATTGATCAGAGACACCTATGGGGTCCTGATGCCTCAAAACAGGGGGAAGTCACATCAACTCTGATGGCTCCCCCACCCAGGTCATTTCCAAAGTCAGAAATGGCCTTTCACACTGAGGGTTGGCAGAACAAGGCAGCACCTGAAGGCCAGCATGTCCAAACACATGGGAAGAACATGCAATCTGCTGGGGGTGCTCAGACAGGGAAACCCCTTAACCACAAGTAAGGTATTTCCCTGTTCTGTGATGTCCCCCCGTCCCCCCCCCAGTACAGCCTTAAAGTTGCAATAGAAGATAAAAAGCATTATTCCCTATAATAGGAAATAAGACTGGCCAGGGCAATTTAAACCAAATTTAGTACCTGGAAGCTGCAGAGGGAGCCTTCTGCCTGTGGGGACACACACAGACAGGGTGAATGCGTAAAAGGGTTGGGGGGGGATGGGGATCCAAACTCCTCAGGCAAGGTTCTGTGCGACCAAGGTGGAGCCTCACCTTGTGGCACTAAAGGAGTGCAATTGGGGGGATGCACAGCCAAACTCTGTGCTCAACCAGGTACGGTTAGAGACCATGAATCTGGAGTATCTGCTAGGCTTAACCATGATGTACAGTCAAGGCCAGCAGAGTGGGGAGTAGGCCAGGGGCAGAAGCAACAGCAGCTGACCTACCACCTGCTGGAAGGTAGAGAAAAATACTGGATTATTCTAGGGAGCACAGCTTCTTCAGTGATATCTCTGGTAGAATTCACTTTTCTCTACCTCTATCTGCTGGTAGGAGGTGTGATGAGGTTTACAGAACTCTGCCCCCTCACCCTTAAGAATAGTCCCATACACAACTTGAGTCACCTTAAGAGCCCTAGTCCCACCCAGAGGAGGGGTGGAGCCTGAGCCAGAGCCAGGAAGTATATAAGACGGGGCCTGACCGAGGTTAAGGAGGCCCAGGGAGGAAAGACTAGAAGACCAGCAGATGTTACATAGTAACATAGTAGATGACGGCAGAAAAGACCTGCACGGTCCACCCAGTCTGCCCAACAAGATAAACTCACGTGTCATTTTTTGTATATGCCTTACCTTGATTTGTGCCTGTCTTTTTCAGGGCACAGACCGTATAAGTCTGCCCAGCACTATCCCCACCTCCCAACCACCTGCCCCACCTCCCACCACTGGCTCTGGCACAGACCGTGTAAGTCTGCCCAGCACTATCCCCACTCCCCACCGCCGGCTAAGCTTCTGGGGATCCCTTCCTTCTGAGGAGGATTCCTTTATGTTTATCCCACGCATGTTTGAATTCCGTTACCGTTTTCCTCTCCACCACCTCCCGCGGGAGGGCATTCCAAGCATCCACCACTCTCTCCGTGAAAAAATACTTCCTGACATTTTTCTTGCTTCAGTTCCTGCATACCAATTGTGACCTTGCTAAGGTAAGCCAATTTTACTGCTTGTTTAAGACTTGCAAGCCTTGCTTTGAGGTCTGGCTGGATCTCAGAGGAACTGAGAACTTATGGGCTGGTTTTGGGGTGTGGCAGCCCCACCAGCCACAGACTGTGTGGCATGCCAGCCAGAGGCCTGCTCATGACTGTTTATTGAACCATAGACATTTGCACCTGATGTTCTAGGCCTGTGAAGTAACAGGGCTCAGCAAAATAAAATCATTTATTTCACATTTATATACCTGTCTGGCTGTGTTATTCATAGAGCCATCTCACCAACCACGACCGGGGTGTCACATAGGTGATAACAACCCACTGGGTCAGAAAAGTGGAAGCAGACACTAGCAAATAAGCATTTTTCATCTCATTAATTCATTAGTATGGGCTTCTATATTAAAACTCTTGCAAGCTAATTTACATGTTAAAAGTACTATTAGTGTGTATAAATGATTCTGCTAACAGTGCGCATTAATGCCTGTGAAACTGTCAGTGCACTACATTATACTGGCCCGTAGTGTATTTATGCCAGGAGCAATTCCTCCAAATAGGTTAGTGTGTATAAATGATTCTGCTAACAGTGCGCATTAATGCCTGTGAAACTGTCAGTGCACTACATTATACTGGCCCGTAGTGTATTTATGCCAGGAGCAATTCCTCCAAATAGGTTACTTTTGCACATACCATGACTAAACCAGAATATGCCGTAAGTTGCAAGCCATGGTCCTGATTCAAGGTTCTCTTCAACAAGAGGAGGAATATCACAAAAGAATGAAGAAAAATGCTTTCATTCATTTATGCAAGAGCTCTCTTTCAAAGGGCATAAGAAAGATTCATTTCCAGACCCCATGAGATTAAAATGTGTTTGGTATTAACTGTACCAAGTTTAAGATGCTATAAATGACTCCAGGATTACTGCAGAGAGGAATCCCCCCACTCTCAAAATCCTCACTTACTAATATTACACTGGTGCCCTTCAACTGCAGCAAAACCAGTAAGGGGTTAGCTCTGCAACTACCAGTGCCCAAACACAAAGGAATTCCCATCCTAAAAGCATCTATATGACAAAATCTGCTTCTGCTTTCCCTCTCTCAACAGTTATGACCTCATTTTAACTTATAACATTACTCTTATCAAAGAGTAAAACCAGTTGCATCCTTGCACAGTGCATCTACATAGAACCAAACAAAAGGGATGATGCTTACGTTAAATATATGATTGATCACTCAGATTAGCTCAAGGATATTCAATCTTTGACAATTTATCTGAAAGACAACTGGTAAAAGGGCCGCTTAGATCTTAAAATCATCTGACTGACATTTTTACAAATGCTGTTATGTGAGAGAGCCATGCACAACATATCATTTATTTACTAGTTTGAATCTATTTGTCATGTCATATTGTGTGGTGTTTTCTGGTGCACAAGACTTGAGCTACTCAATCTACTCAAAGTCACTATTTGCCAGCCTTGGAAGGGTTATTGGAAATTTTGCCAATGTAAAGGAAGGATTCCCAAAGCTGCCATGGTAATTCAATATTGCCAGCTTTTAAGGGAATACACAGTGAATATGTAAGACAAATCTGCATATTTTGGATCTCCACTGTACGCAAAACTCGCTCATGATCATCATGAATATCTCAAAAACTAACTCAGAGTCACCAAGTGGACAAGCATTACAATATAGAATAGTGCCTAATGCACAAAGGCACCTGTCAATCATTGGCACCTTAGACACAACTTATAGAACTGCCCCATAAATATTCTGGGTCTTAATTTGTATTCATTTTTTCTTTAGTAATAAATCAACTGGAAAGGTGCCCAAACCTTTGCTCCTTCCACATTCACCATTTTAGTTACCTGCTAATTTACTTTCCTTTAGTCCCTACAGACCGGCCCAGAATGTCTAATGGGTTATACACGCCTTTCAGCAGATAGAGACCAAGAACACAATCTTGAGAGAGCCAATAAGAACCCAGCTCGGCCCTTGCAAGTCTCAGTAACAAATCAAGAGGACAGAAGAGAGAAATATAACACTTGTGCGCCACTCGGCTCTGGTACAGTATTCTTTTTGGTCATCACAGAAACCAATGCATCCACCACCAGAGGCTTGAGCCAGTCCTTGTCCTGTTCCGGCACAGGATAAAGTCAAGCCATGGAACACACTAGCCGGAAAGGGGCGTCCGGAGCAATATCCCTTATGTCCTGATACATGGGAAAGGATCTGCTAGACCTGCAAACCCCCTTATCTAAGGTAGCAACCCTTACACTGTTATGAAGCCTCTTGCACTTCTTCAAACTTCAATGTGGATGACACCAACGCAATAAGTTCTTGTAAGTCCTCCTTGTGGAAGGCCCTTGCCACAGAAGGGTTCTTCCCCAGAAGTAAATCATCTTGAGCAGGAAAACCATGATCATCACCCCCAAACTCATCCATAACCAAGTCCAGAGCCTCCAGATATGCTTCAAAAGGCTCTGAATCCAGCCCCAGGGCCTCACCCTGATCCTCCCAGGAAACCATGGGTCTCTTTGCGCCTGAAAAGGCCCCCTTGAATGCCTCTGGGGCCACAGTAGAAAGAGGGGAGGACCGCTTTTATAAAAAAGGCTTTATTACATTGCTAACACAAACTCCAGAGGGAATCTCCCCTCAGGGTTCCCTCCGTGTGCACCTTCAGGCAAACCCAACACTAACTGAAACTGCCATGAGGGCTTCAGTGTGGCCTGCCCTGCTGCCACTGGCTGATCTAAAATGGCGGCAGTTCCCACCAAAATTAGGCCTGGTCTGCTGCTTGCTCCCGCATCAGACAACGTACCTGCTACCACAGAAACTGCCAAACTAAGTTCCCGAGTCCACCGACGCTACCGGCACTGAGGGATCTGATGAGGTACGTATCTTACACACCCCCATGGCAGTAAGAGCACGCCGCTGACAGACCATGCATCTGCACAATTTCTCCACCATACTGCTGCACTGAACTCCGGCCTGAGGCACAGAGGAGACAGTCACTGAAGGGAGAGAGCGAAGCAATGTTGGTCTTTGGGGGGGGGGGGGGGTTGGGGGGGTAAACTCTGCTGTATGCTCTCTTGCAGCCTGAATTCGTTGCCTTTTTGTTTTAAACCATGACTGCTCCCTGCAGCTCTGCAGCACCCTTCTCTCGAAGGGGTGGAGGCCGGAAAAGGGAGCTACGAGAACCCGATGACTAAGAGTCTGCCTGGGTAGCTTGGGGAGAGAGGTGGGAGGAGGGACTCAGCCACCTGAGTGTACACCCCTGAGACACTAGAGAACACCACGGGCCTCAGCCTCTACCAGCCAAGAATAAACAAACAGCGCACAGATTAAGAAAGGAACACTAAAAGAAAGTATTCCTCTTGAGGGGGGGGTTCTAATAAGAAAAAAAGGATAGATAAAGAAAGAGACTGAAGGGCTCACCATGTCTTTCACCTGCTGGAGACTGAGAATACTGAGGCTTGCAAGGGCTGAGCTAGGCTCTTATTGGCTCTCTCAAGATTCAATGTATTATATATTATCTATCTCAACTTATCATACACTACTAAGTCCAACTTTACATTGTTTTCTACTGTTTTATTAAAATTCTATTAATTTTGTATTTCAAATTACTATGTAAGCCGCATTGAGCCTGCATTATGTGGGAAAGCGCGGGGTACAAATGTAATAATAATAATAATGTTCTCAGTCTCCACTTACTGGAACACGTGCACAACCCAACAGTCATTCTGGGCCAGTCTGGAGGGACGCTAAGGTAAAGGTGGAGGGTAAGAAATATTGAGGGAGAACAAACCTAAAAACAGTTTTCTCCAAATTCAGTAGCAGAACTCGTGTATCACCTTCCAGCCCCCACTGGTGGTGATTAATAAAATCTGTTAGCTGGAACCCATTCATATCATGCATAACTGTAGGGCAATTTTCCATAGGAACCCTACAAAAATAGAGCGGAACAACTTCTGAACTGCATGAATACCAGCAGGTAGCCAATAAAAAGAAAAAGAAACAAATGTAGAATAGGAGGTAGATCCAAAAATGAATAAGCAAGAGAGGTAAAAAGGTAAATTGATCCTTTCTGGTAAACCTTTCTTTTAGGAGGCAAATGAACACTTAATGAGGAAATGCTTTTATGCTAAGAGTCAAAAGTACTTGCCAACACATTTAGATGGTATTTGTAACAGGGTACAACAGCATAATTCTTCATTAATAAAATCTATCGCTTTGCTAAATAGTTTCATGACCAAAGGGCATACAAAAAAAATAAATCATCAAATCACTGCTAAAAGACTTTCTAAATCTGATAAGCAAAATTATCTCAACTGGTATAAGATTCAAATAGCACTTTTAGTAAATTCCCTGTCTAGATTTTACCTTCGCTAGCAGCTATGCTGGTCCTGAATAAAGAATGGACTTGTGGGTTCTCAAAAGCTCATATATCATATTTGTTTTTGTTGCTATTGTTGTACATTTAAAATAAGAGAATGCTTAACTTTAAGATTTCTAGACCATTACAGAACTTAATAAATTCTTACTTCTCATGCGCATGAAAGGAACAGCCAAGGATTACTTTGATTATTTTACACCATACCAGCTGAGAATGAAAAGCCTTGCTCTCAAGTCTAAGGTGGAAATTTTCAAAAGAATTTTTGCAGATAAAGCAGTGCTTTATGTGCAAAAACATGAAATTGTCCTACCTGATCATTTTCTTTCCTTAATCAGGGCATACCTTTCTGAAAGAGAGACTGCTACCCTTCCAACCAGCAGATGAAGGTATGGGAAAAACTCTTACCCAGTAAGCTTACCAGAATAACCTGCAGGTGCTCAGTGGACAGTTCCATTATGCATCTGTCAAAGCAGCAGAAGATCCCTTTGTAACACACAACCCAGGCCCCATCAACCACTGTAGCTGCAATGATCATCCAGTAAGAATAACACCACAGTGCAGCGCTCGTTAACCTGCATACAGAAGAATTTTTTTTTTTTTTAACTAAGATTAACAGCAGGGCACCCTATGAGCCCCAGGCCTTAGTCTTGAAGGTGGGTCTCAGTATGGTATGGCCCGACTAAAGAAAAGGAAATTGAGGTAAGAATTTTTACCTTCTTTGTTATCCAAGGCTGTGCCATTCTGATTGAGTGGGATATACCCAAGCAGAACTACTGGGCAGGGGAAGATAAAGCCTCCCGAATGTCTCCTAAAGTTTGAATGCGTTCTGGCCAACCAGTAATGCTTCACAAGGGAGTGAAGCGAAGACCATGTTGCTGCCTTACAAACCTCCTCTGGGGCAACCGTGCTGGCCTCTGTCTAGTCGAGTGGACCCTCAACCCCTGCAAGACACCTAATGATTCCTACAAAATGTAGGCAGACTCAATGGCCGCCTTGATCCACCATGCAATACTGGCCTTGGAGGCTTCTTGGCCCTTCTAAGGGCCATGACAAAAGACAAAGATGATTGGAGGTGTGAAAATCATTTGTCTGCTCCAAGTAATACAGCAACATCCTCTGGATGTCCAGCCTGTGCAGTCTTCAAGTCGAAGGGTCAGAATGATTCTCCTCAAAAGATGGCAAACAGACCTCCAGGTTCACAGGAAACCTTGGGCAGAAAGGAAGGAACCATGCGCATGGACACAGAATCCTCTGAAAGAGAGATACAAGTCTCAACAAGATAATGCCTGGAAATCCAAGACTCTGAGCTGAGGTAATCACAACAAGGAAAACTGCCTTAAGCCTAAGGTCTTTAACAGAGGCGAACCCCAATGGCTCAAAAGGAGCCCCAGAGAGCAAATGGAGAACCAAATTCAGATCCCAGGATAGAAAGGAGTGGCAAAAATAAAAAAGCATAAATGCACCACCCCCTTCAAAAAATGGGTCACCTTCCCACGCATTTGTCAGAAAGAGACCCTTCACTTTGCCCCAAAAACTTAAAAGAGCAGCCGTCAGGACCTTTAAGGAGCTTGGCACCAAACCCTGATCCAGACCCTGCTGCAAAATATCTGGAACTTGTGCCTTCCAGGGAAAAAACATTCGTCCAGCACACCAACCATTGAAAAATTCCAGGTTTGCACACAAGCCAAAGACATAGAAGACTTTTGGGACTTAAGCACTGCAAACACAATCATGGGCAAGAAACCACACCTCACTAAGCACCACCTTTCATGGGCCAAACCTTAAGGGATCTGGACCTTCCATTTCTACTGGACCTCGATGAAGTAGGCCGTGCCCCCTGGGCAGGAGGAGTGGCTCAGTCACCAACAGATGCACAAGAGAGGTGAAGCCTAGTGGTTAGTGTAGTGGGTTGAGAACCTGGGGAACTGGGTTCGATTTCCACTGCAGCTCCTTATAACTCTGGGCAAGTCACTTAACGCTCCATTGCCCTAGGTACAATACTTACATTGTGAGCCTATCAGGGATAGAGAAAGTATCTGCATATAATGAATGTATACTACTTTGATTGTACTACGGAAAGGTGGCATATCGAATCTCATAACCTTTACCAGGTCCACATATCGCAGCCCATGAGGCCAATCCAGAGCCATCAGAAGGACTAGATGAGGATGCTGTGCAATCCTGCACAAGAATCAGCTTATCAGAGGCCATGGAGAGAAGACATACAGAGGCTCCTCTGCTGGCCATGACTGGACCAAAGCAAGACTGCGGCTGAAGAAATGTTCTGACTTGGCATTGGAGCTTGTAGCCATCAGGTCGAACACTGGTGGACTCCATCAATTCTGAATTAGCTGAAAGACCATCAGCCCAGCTCCAACTCCCCTGGATCCAAACAGAGAACAGCTAAGGAATCCGCCTTGACATTGCTTGCTGGCTATATGGACCACTGAAAGGGCTTGCAGATGTCCCTCTGCCCAAAGGCAGAAGCACACAGCTTCCAATGCCATTGTCAGGCTCCTGGTGCCACCTTGCTTGGTGATGTAAGCCACTGCTGTGGCATTATCCATCAACGCTTTGACTGCCTTCACCCAGAACTGAGAAAGGAACTCCACCGAGACCAGGCACACCACCCACGTTTCTAGATGGCTGATGGACCAAGAAGTCTGCAGCGGGGACCAAGTCCCCTGAGCCACTCAACCCAAGCAATGAGCTCCCCATCCTTGGAGAGTCATATTGATGGTAACCATCAGCCACTCTGGAGCAAAGGTAAACAGGTGGTCCAAAGCCCTGGCCTCTCTGATAGTCCCATCCGGTAAACAGCAAATGCAAATAAGTGCATAAATTTGGGGGGTAATTTTCAAAGCAGAAGTATATGCACCTGACCACCAAGGTATTTTTTTTTATATTAGGGCAAGGCAGGGGGTCGGGTCAGTCATGTGGGGGCAGGGCGGATGCCACTAGGGATAGGTGGGAAAATTAGGTTCTTACCTTGGTAATTTTCTTTCCTTTAGTCATAGCAGATGAATCCATAACGAGTGGGTTGTGTCTATCAAACAGCAGGGGGAGATAGAGAGCACTGAAAAACCTTAGTGCCTCATGGCCAGCTAGCTCCATCTGCCTCTTCAGTATTTGAAGCTTCCAAAGCAGTGTTAAACCGCAAAGCATAACAACATGAACTTTCCTCACAGCGGATGAACGCCCCAAAACTGGAGCTATAAGTCAAAAGATGAAATGGACTCATCCTCCTGGAGGGAATGAACTCATCCTCCTGTAACTGAACAGAAATCCTGAAGACTGTTTTCCAACTTCTCCCAATGAGGGAACATATGTACAGGAAAAGCTGAACATAAAAGTAACATGAAACGCATAATGAACCACTGAGGGAGGGCTTATGGATTCATCTGCTATGACTAAAGGAAAGAAAATTATCACGGTAAGAACCTAATTTTCCCTTCCTTGTCATCAAGCAGATGAATCCATAACGAGTGGGATGTATCAAAGCAATCCCTAGATAGGGTGAGAACAAGCCACACCACGCGCCAGCACTTGTGCTCTAAAATGCGCATCCCTCCTGGCAGCCAAATCCAGCCTGTAATGTCGGGCAAACGAGAGCTTAGAAGCCCAAGTAGCTGCACTACATATCTCTTGAAGAAAGAGTGCTCCAGTTTCAGCCCAAGAAGAGGAAATCGCTCTTGTGGAATGTACCTTAAAGGCTTCAGGCGGAGGCCGGCCAGATAGCAGATATGCTGAAAAGATAGCTTCTTTGAGCCAACGGGCTATAGTGGCCTTAGACAATGAAGACCCTCTGCGCGGACCTGACAAAAGAACAAAAAGATGGTCAGAGGTCCTGAAGGCATTTGACATGCACAGGTCTGCAACAGAGCCCTTCGCACATCCAGAAGGTGGAACTGCCCATAGGCTTCTGGAAACTCCTCTTTAGAAAAGGAGGGCAGGAAAATGGGAAAATTAGGTTCTTACCTTGGTAATTTTCTTTCCTTTAGTCATAGCAGATGAAGCCATTACGTATGGGTTATGTCCATCAACCAGCAGGGGAAATAGAGAGCACTCAAACTTTCATAGTGCCCTCCTGGCCAGCTAGCTCCACTGCCTCTTCAGTATTTGAAGCTTCCAAAGCAGTATGGCAAACCGCAATGGGAATCACAAGAGCTTTCCTCACAGCGAACGATGGCCCATCACAAGGGCATGAACTCATAAAGGAGGGAATGCACATCCTCCTGGAGGGAATAAACTCATCCTCCTTATTGTATAAGTGGAGGGGAACACACGCGCCTCCTGGAGGGAATCAACTCATCCTCCTTATTGTATAAGTGGAGGGGAACACACGCGCCTCCTGGAGGGAATCACACATCCTCCCAACACACTGGAGGGAATGAACTCATCCTCCTATTTATAGAACTGGAGGGGAACACACGCGCCTCCTGGAGAGAATCAACACATCCTCCAAAAAAAAAACATGCTGGAGGGAATGAACACATCCTCCTAAATTTAAACTGAACATGAATCCTGAAGATTGTTTTCCAACTTTCTCCCAAGGAAGGAACTTCAGGAAATTAGAACAGAACCTGAAAAACAGATTCACAGCATACAGACAATCATACAGGGAGGGCTCATGGCTTCATCTGCTATGACTAAAGGAAAGAAAATTACCAAGGTAAGAACCTAATTTTCCCTTCCTTGTCATCAAGCAGATGAAGCCATTACGTATGGGATGTAACAAAGCAATCCCTAGATAGGGTGGGAACAAGCCACACCACGCGCTAGCACTTGTGCACCAAAACGCGCATCCCTCCTGGCAGCCACATCCAGCCTGTAATGTCGGGCAAAGGAGAGCTTAGAAGCCCATGTTGCTGCACTGCATATCTCTTGAAGAGAGAGTGCTCCAGTTTCAGCCCAAGAGGAAGAAATCGCTCTAGTAGAATGTGCCTTAAAGGCTACAGGTGGAACCCTGCCGGCCAGCAGATAAGCTGAAAAGATAGTTTCTTTGAGCCAGCGGGCAATAGTGGCTTTAGATGCTGGAAACCCTCTGCGAGAACCGGATAGCAAAACAAACAGATGATCAGAAGTCCTGAAAGAGTTAGTAACTCACAGATACTGCAGCAGAGTCCTGCGCACATCCAAAAGGTGCAGCTGCCCAAAAGATTCTGGAAACTCTTCCTCTGAAAAAGAGGGCAAGAAAATAGGCTGGTTTAAGTGAAAGGCTAAAACCACCTTAGGCATAAAGGAAGGCACGTTCCGAACCGTGACTCTGGACTCTGAAAATTGCAGAAATGGGTCTCTACAGGACAGCGCCTGGAGCTCTGACACCCGTCTCGCCGAGGTAATGGCCACCAGAAAAACGGCCTTCAGTGTCAAGTCTTTCTCCAATGCTCGCCGAAGCGGCTCAAAAGAAGATGCCTGCAGGGTTTTCAAAACTAGCCCCAGGTTCCAAGCTGGACAGGGTGCTTGCACTGGAGGTCGGAGCCGAAGCACCCCTCTAAAAAACCGTGCCACATCTGGGTGAGCAGCCAAAGACATGCCTTCCACCTTACCACGAAGGGAGGCCAACGCTGCCACCTGCACCCGCAGGGAATTATAGGCCAAGCCTTTTTGTACACCTTCCTGCAAAAAGTCCAGAATCGGCAAGACAGGAGCCCGCATTGGAACAATGGCTCTGGAAGCACACCAAGACTCAAACAGGCACCAAATCCTGGCATAAGCCACGGAAGTGGACCGCTTGCGGGCTTGCAGGAGAGTGGAAATAACTTTATTGGAATAACCTTTATCCCTCAATTGCACCCTCTCAATAGCCATGCCGTAAGACCAAAGCAGCCGGCGTCCTCCATGGCTACCGGTCCCTGAGTCAACAGGTTCGGTACCAGAGGTAACGGCAGAGGAGCCTCCAGGAGCATCTGTCAGAGGTCTGCATACCAAGGTCTCCTTGGCCAATCCGGGGCGATGAGGACCACTTCTCCTGGGTGCAGCCGAATCCGCAAGAGCAGGCGCCCTATCAAGGGCCATGGGGGAAACACATAAAGTAGACCCGGAGGCCAGGGTTGAGCCAAGGCATCCAACCCCGCCGAGCGAGGATCTCTCCGTCTGCTGAAGAAGCACGGGACTTTGGTATTGGCACTTGTCGCCATTAGATCCATCACGGGCTTGCCCCATTTGGCACAGATCTGCAGGAATACTTCGTCTGCCAGATTCCATTCTGCTGGATCGATCTGATGCCTGCTCAGATAATCAGCCTGCACATTGCTCTGACCTGCAATATGAGCTGCCGACAGACACTGAAGATGTAGCTCGGCCCAGTGGCAAATCAGTTCGGCCTGTGCGGCTAGTGCTCTGCACCTTGTTCCGCCTTGTCGATTTATATAGGCCACCGTTGTCGTGTTGTCCGACATCACTCTGACAGCCAATCCTTCCAGGGTCACTTGAAAGGCCAGAAGTGCCTGAAACACCGCTTTCAACTCTAGGCGGTTGATGGACCACTCCGACTCCTCGGGTGTCCATAGACCCTGGGCATGCTTCCCCTTGCAGTGTGCGCCCCAGCCCTTCAAGCTGGCATCTGTCACCACTAGGCACCAAATGGGGAGCGTCAGCGGCATTCCTCGCCGCAGCATGCTGTCCGAGAGCCACCACTCCATGCTGAGACGGGCCGCAGGGAGCCAATTAAGTCTGCATTGGTAATCCTGAGAAATAGGAGACCATCTCCGGAGTAGGGAATACTGTAGAGGTCTCAGGTGCGCTCTCGCCCAGGGTACCACTTCCATCGTGGCTGTCATCAATCCCAGCAGCTGGACAATGTCCCAAGCTCGCGGGCGGGGCATCCTCAGGAGCAGACGGACCTGATTCTGAAGCTTGCACCACCTTAGCTCGGGTAGGAACACATAGCCCAAGACTGTGTCGAACCTGGCCCCCAAAACCTCTAGAGATTGTGAAGGGGACAGGTGACTTTTGGCCATATTGACGACCCAGCCTAGAGATTGCAGTACTGAGACCACTCTGGCTGTAGCTTGTAAGCTCTCTGTTGCAGAGTCTGCTCTGATGAGCCAGTCGTCTAGGTACGGGTGAACCCTGATACCTTCTCGCCTGAGAAAAGCAGCTACTACTGAACTGGAAATGTTTTCCCAACACCGCAAACCTCAGAAACTTCTGGTGCGGGGGCCAAATCGGTATGTGCAAGTAAGCTTCTTTCAGGTCTAGAGACGTGAGAAACTCTCCTGGCTGAACCGCCGCAATGACGGAGCGCAGGGATTCCATGAGGAAATGCCGCACTCTCAGGGACTTGTTCACTTCTTTTAAGTCCAGAATAGGGCGAAAGGACCCACCTTTTCGCGGCACCACAAAGTAGATGGAGTATTGGCCGCAGCCTTGCTTGGCGGGAGGCACCGGGGTCACTGCCCCTAACTGAATCAGACCTTGTAAAGTCTCCTCCACCGCCGCCCGTTTGACGGCAGAACCGCATCGGGACTCCACAAACACGTCTCTTACTGGGGCGTTGAATTCTATTCTGTATCCATCTCTGATCAGGTCCAGAACCCACTGATCTGAGGAAATCTTGGCCCACTCCTCGACAAAGAGGGAAAGCCGTCCTCCGATGACAGGCATCGAGGAGAGGGCCGGCGCACCATCATTGAGAGGGTCGCCCCTGAACTCCTGGTCTTGAGCCACCGGCTGCGGAACGCTTGTCCGAGCGAAAGGAGTTCCTCTGCTGACCACGGGCACGTGAAGTGAACCCAGCAGAACGCCCCGGGCGGTACCTTCTAGCTTCACGGAAGCGAGGTCTGTACGAGGAGTGGACCGCCTGGCCCTTAGAGTAAGGCCTCTGCCTATCTTCGGGCAAGCGCTGGGGTTTTGGATCACCCAGGCCTTTCACAATTTTCTCTAACTCCTCACCAAATAGGAGAAGTCCTTGAAAAGGCAACTTCACCAACCTTTGCTTAGAGGCCATGTCCGCTGCCCAGTGTCGTAGCCACAGACGACGGCGAGCCGCCACTGCTACTGCCAGTTGTTTAGCCGAAGCTCTGACAAGGTCATAAAGGGCATCAGCCAGAAAGGACAACGCCACCTCCATCCGCGGAGCCACATCCAAGAAGGGCTCCGCTCCATCTCTGGGCTGAGCCACTGCCTGTTGCAGCCAAGCTAGGCAGGCTCTCACAGCATAACAGCTGCATGCAGACGCCCGAACAGTGAGACCTGCAATTTCAAAGGACCGTTTCAACGCTGTTTCCAACCTACGGTCTTGAACGTCCTTCAGGGCAACACCTCCTTCAACAGGGAGGGTAGTTCTCTTTGTCACCGCAGTGACTAGGGCATCCACTGTAGGCATTTGAAAACGAGCCATATGTCCCTCACGCAGAGGGTATAACTGCCCCATAGCCCTGGAAACTCTCAAAGGTCCCTCGGGGTCAGCCCACTGAGCCGAAACAAGCTCTAGGATGGAGTCATGCAAAGGGAAGGCCCGAGCAGCTTTTTTGGTACTAGCCATCCTGGGATTACCCGAGGAGGCCATGCCACTGTCAGGATCTTCAATCGAGAGGGCCTGCAGGGTATCTGAAATAAGCGCTGGCAGCTCATCACGGTGGAAAATCCTCACCGCGGAGGGATCATCCAGATCCAGTGGTAAATCCGCACCTGACTCTGGTTCCTCAGACCAAGAACGTCTGTCAGAGTTCTCCAAATCCTCACACCTCGACCACGGGGGAGGAAAAAGGTGCACCACAATCTGAAGGGGAATTAACCCTTCTGCGCTTATCTTTAGGCCAAGCATCCGGGAAAAAAGCCTCACTGGGCAGTCCCAGGCCAGAATCCATCGGGGGGGCAATCAGAGGAGCCTCAGGCGACCCTTGAGGAAGGGCTCTTTTCATCATGTATGCTTTATGCAGCAAAAGCACAAAATCCAGGGAGAAAATCTCACCCTGGGCACCCAAATCCTGTCCGGTGCTAGCCACTCCTGAGATAACCTCATCTTGAGGTGCCCCACCCGGCTCAGGTCTCTCCGTGTCCACGGAGGCCGCTCCATGCGTGTAAGCAAAATGGCGCCCGCTGCCAGCTCAGAGCGGGAAGAAACATCGCTCGCCATGCTCGGGCCGGCTCCTACGCCAATACAGCACGATTTACAGAGCCCTGCTGCTGATTTGCGCTTGCCACAAGTGGAACAGCGCTTTACATTGTCCGCAGCCATCGCCGAAAAACGGCGGTAAAATCCAAAATGGTGGTTCACGCCAAAATCGCCCCGATCGCGGGCCCACCCCAGAGGAGTTGGAAAACACTCTTACCTCAAAGGATCTAGTGTACAACTACGATCCTGCTGAAAATCAGGTCAAAAACCTCTGTTCCAGCGTCTCTGCGTTTAAAAACGCGATGCGACTTTTTTTTTTTTAAGCTGTGAGGAAAGCAGAGGTATTGAAGACTCCGGAGGCTCAGATGAGTGGGAAAGGCAGGGAAAGGGCGAACCTATATGCATCCATCCACTGTTGGTGGGTAAGGACAAGGAAAGCAAGGCAATATGTCCACATCCACAGAGGTATGGGTAAGGCAGGGAAAGGGCTAACCTATGTGCCTTTAAAGTGAAGCTGCTATAGCCTCCAACACCCCGGTTAACAACTGGCAAGCCAGGAACCACCTCCCGGCAGACTTTTCTGGAGCTTGAACAAGCTGCAGCCACCCTGCTAAGGGAGATAGAGAATACTGAAGAGGCAGTGGAGCTAGCTGGCCAGGAGGGCACTGTGAAAGTTTGAGTGCTCTCTATCTCCCCTGCTGGTTGATGGACATAACCCATACGTAATGGCTTCATCTGCTTGATGACAAGGAAAGGCTGGTTTAGGTGAAACGCTGAAACCACCTTAGGCCTGAAGGAAGGCACCGTACGTACCATTACTCCGGACTCTGAGAACTGCAGAAATGGGTATCGACAGGACAGCACCTGGAGGACGGAGCCGAAGCACCCCTCAAAAAAAACGTGTCACATCCAGGCAAGCAGCCAGAGAGAGGCCAGCGACCTTCCCTCGAAAACATGCTAAGGCTGCCACTTGAACACGCAGGGAATTATAGGCCAAGCCTTTTTGTAAACCATCCTGCAAAAAGTCAAGTATCGGCAAGACAGAAGCCCGCATAGGTGTGATCACTTTAGAAGCACACCAAGCCTCAAATTGGCGCCAAATCCTGGCATAAGCCACGGAAGTGGAACGCTTGCGGGCCTGTAGGAGAGTGGAAATGACTTTACTGGAATATCCCTTGTCTCTCAATTGCGCCCTCTCAATAGCCATGCCATAAGACCAAAGCGGCAGGCGTCCTCCATGGTCACCGGGCCCTGTGACAACAGATTCGGTACCAGAGGTAATGGCAGGGGATTCTCTACCAGCATCCGCTGGAGGTCAGCATACCACGGCCTGCTGGGCCAATCCAGGGCAATGAGAACCACCTCTCCTTGGTGGAGACAAATCCACAGGAGTACTCGCCCTATCAAGGGCCACGGAGGGAACACATACAGGAGGCCCTGAGGCCAGGGTTGAGCCAAGGCATCCACCCCTGCTGAGCGAGGATCTCTCCGTCTGCTGTAGAAGCACGGGACTTTGGCATTTGTGCTTGACGCCATAAGATCCATTACGGGCTTTCCCCATTTGGCACATATCTGCAGGAATACTTCGTCTGCAAGTTCCCATTCCGCTGGGTCGATTTGATTCCTGCTCAGATAATCAGCTTGCATGTTGCTCTGACCTGAAATATGAGCTGCTGACAGAAACTGCAGATGAAGCTCGGCCAAGTGGCAAATCTGCGCGGCCTGCGCTACTACTACTACTACTATTTAGCATTTCTATAGCGCTACAAGGCATACGCAGCGCTGCACAAACATAGAAGAAAGACAGTCCCTGCTCAAAGAGCTTACAATCTAATAGACAAAAAAATAAATAAAGTAAGCAAATCAAATCAATTAATGTGAACGGGAAGGAAGAGAGGAGGGTAGGTGGAGGCGAGTGGTTACAAGTGGTTACGAGTCAAAAGCAATGTTAAAGAGGTGGGCTTTCAGTCTAGACTTAAAGGTGGCCAAGGATGGGGCAAGACGTAGGGGCTCAGGAAGTTTATTCCAGGCGTAGGGTGCAGCGAGACAGAAGGCGCGAAGTCTGGAGTTGGCAGCAGTGGAGAAGGGAACAGATAAGAAGGATTTATCCATGGAGCGGAGTGCACGGGAAGGGGTGTAGGGAAGGACGAGTGTGGAGAGATACTGGGGAGCAGCAGAGTGAATACATTTATAGGTTAGTAGAAGAAGTTTGAACAGGATGCGAAAATGGGTAGGGAGCCAGTGAAGGGTCTTGAGGAGAGGGGTAGTATGAGTAAAGCGACCCTGGAGGAAGATGAGACGGGCAGCAGAGTTTTGAACCGACTGGAGAGGGGAGAGGTGACTAAGTGGGAGGCCAGCAAGAAGCAGATTGCAGTAGTCTAAACGAGAGGTGACAAGGGTGTGGATGAGGGTTTTGGTAGAGTGCTCGGAAAGAAAGGGGCGGATTTTACGGATGTTGTAAAGAAAGAAACGACAGGTTTTGGCGGTCTGCTGGATATGAGCAGAGAAGGAGAGAGAAGAGTCAAAGATGACCCCAAGGTTTCGAGCTGAGGAGACAGGGAGAATGAGAGAGCCAGCAACAGAAATAGAAAACGGGGGGAGCGGGGAGGTGGGTTTGGGGGGGGAAATGAGAAGCTCGGTTTTGGTCATATTTAATTTCAGGTGGCGTTGAGACATCCAGGCAGCAATGTCAGACAAGCACGCTGAAACTTTGGTTTGGATGCAAGGTGAGATATCAGGGGTAGAAAGGTAGATTTGGGAGTCATCAGCATAGAGATGGTAGGAAAAGCCATGGGATGAGATTAATGAACCAAGGGAAGAAGTGTAGATAGAAAAGAGGAGGGGACCAAGAACAGAACCCTGAGGTACGCCGACAGGCAGAGGGATAGAAGTAGAAGAGGATCCACCAGAGTGAACACTAAAGGTGCGGAGGGAGAGGTAGGAAGAGAACCAGGAAAGGACAGAGCCCTGGAATCCAAGTGAGGACTGCGCTGCTAGTGCTATGCACTGAGTGCCGCCTTGGCGATTTATGTAGGCCACTGCTGTCGTGTTGTCCGACAGGGTCAATTGAAAGGCCAGAAGCGCCTGGAAAATCGCTTTCAACTCCAAGCGATTGATGGACCTCTCAGACTCCTCGGGTGTCCAAAGACCCTGGGCATGCCTTCCCCGGCAATGTGCACCCCAGCCCTTCAGGCTGGCATCTGTTACCACCAGGCACCAATTGGTGAGCGCTAGCGGCATTCCTCGCCGCAGCATGCTGTCTGAGAGCCACCACTCCATACTGAGCCGGGCCGCAGGGAGCCACGTGAGTATGCATTGATAATCCTGAGATATTGGAGACCACCGTTGAAGCAGGGAGCACTGCAGAGGTCTCAGGACCTGATTCTGAAGCTTGCACCGCCTTTGCTCGGGAAGGAAGACCATCCCCGAGGCCATGTCGAACCGAACCCCCAAATATTCTAGAGATTGAGGGGGGTCAGGTGACCTTTTGGCTATATTGATGACCCAGCCCAGAGATTGCAGTACTAAGACCACTCTGGCTGTAACCTGATGACTCTCTTCTGCAGAGTCTGCTCTGATGAGCCAGTCGTCTAAGTACAGGTGAACCCGGATACCCTCTCGCCTGAGAAAAGCAGCTACTACCACCATTACCTTGGAAAAGGTTCGGGGAGCTGTGGCGAGGCCAAAAGGCAAGGCCCGAAACTGGAAATGTTTTCCCATCACCGCAAAACGCAGAAACCCCTGGTGCGGGGGTCAAATTGGTATGTGCAAGTAAGCTTCTTTCAGGTCCAGAGACGTGAGAAACTCTCCTGGCTGTACCGCCTCTATGACGGAGCGCAGGGTTTCCATGTGAAAATGCTGCACGTTCAGAGACTTGATGACTTGTTTTAAGTCCAGGATAGGCCGAAAAGACCCTCCTTTTCGCGGCACCACGAAGTAAATGGAGTAACGGCCAGAGCTGCAATCGGCGGGAGGCACGGGGGAAACCGCCCCAATGTGAATCAAGCCTTGCAAGGTCTCCTCTACCGCCGCCCGTTTGGTGGCAGAACCGCATCGGGACTCCACAAACACGTCTCTTACCGGGGCATTGAATTCTATTCTGTAGCCTTCTCTGATCAGGTCTATGACCCACTGATCTGAGGTAATCTTGGCCCACTCCTCAAGAAAGAGGGAAAGTCATCCTCCTATCAGAGGAATCGAGGCGGGGGCCGGCGCACCATCATTGAGCGGGTCGCCCTTGAACTCCAGGTCTTGAGCCTGCTGCTGCGGAACGTTTGTCCAAGCGAAAGGAGTTCCTCCGCTGAAAACGGGCACGCGAAGTGAACCCAACAGAACGCCCCGGGCGGTACCTTCTAGCTTCACGGAAGCGAGGTCTGTAAGAGGAGGGAACCGCCTGACCCTTGGAAGAAGGCCGCAGCCTATCCTCGGGTAAGCGCTGGGGTTTGGAATCCCCCAGGCCTTTCACAATTTTCTCCAACTCCTCACCAAACAGGAGAAGGCCTTGAAAGGGCAACTTCACCAACCTTTGCTTAGAGGCCATGTCAGCTGCCCAATGCCGTAGCCACAGAAGACGGCGAGCCACCACCGCTACAGCCATCTGTTTAGCCGAAGCTCTGACCAGATCATAAAGGGCGTCAGCCAAAAATGACAAGGCCGACTCCATCCATGGTGCCACCTCCGTAAGGGGCTCCGCTCCATCTCCGGGCTGTTCCACTGCCTGTTGTAACCAAGCGAGGCAGGCTCGGGCAGGGTAGCCGCTGCATGCAGATGCCCGTAAGGATAGGCCTAAAAATTTCAAAGGACCGTTTCATAGTTGCCTCCAGGCGACGGTCCTGCATGTGCTTCAGGGCAACTCCTCCTTCCACTGGGAGAGTAGTTTTCTTTGTCACAGCCGTGACTAGGGCATCCACTTTAGGCACTGCTAGGCGCGTCAAATGCTCCTCACTTAGAGGGTATAATTGCCCCATAGCCCTTGTAACTTTCAAAGGCCCCTCGGGGTCTGCCCATTGAGCCGTGATAAGCTCTTGGATGGAGTCATGCAAAGGAAAGGCTCGAGCAGGCTTCTTAGTACTTGCCATCCTCGGATTACCGGAGGAGGTCTCAGTACTCCCAGGGTCTTCTATAGAGAAGACCTACAAGGCATCAGTAATAAGCGCTGGCAGCTCATCGTGGTGGAAAATCCTCACCGTGGAAGGCATTGGAGCCAACTCTGTGGGTGATTGAGCACCCCCAATATTGAGAAAAATTCCTTGTATGTGTCCAGGGGAAGGGTTATGTCCATTAGGCTTAGCACCCCCAATAATTCTGAAAAGTTGACTCCTATGCGAAAGGATCATCTGGATCGGTGGCAATCCTGCTTAGCACCCCCCAATAATTTTGAAAAGTTGACTCCTATGGCGGAAGGATCATCTGGATCTGGTGGCAATCCTGCTTAGCACCCCCAATAATTTTGAAAAGTTGACTCCTATGGCGGAAGGATCATCTGGATCTGGTGGCAATCCTGCACCTTCTTCTGGCTCTCCAGACCACGAAGGCCTGCCAGACCCCTCAGAGTCTTCACATCCCGACCACGGGGGGGGGGGGGGGGGGGGAGAGAGGGGTGCGCCACTCTCTGAAGGGGAATCAACCCTTCTGCGCTTGTCTTGCGGCCATCTGTCAGGGGAAAACGCGCCTGAAGGTAATCCAAGGCCAGACTCCACTGGAGGGAATACAGAAAGCAGGGCCGCAGAGGACCCCTGCGGAAGAGCTCTTTTTAACATGTATGCATTATGCAGCAATAAAACAAATTCAGGGGAAAATGGCTCACCCTGGCCTCCCGGTTCCAGTCCGGGGGAAACAGCTCTTTTATTAGCCTCTACACGACGCGCCCCTCCAGTCTCAAACCCCTCCACCTCAGCGGGGTTGAGTACTGTTCTTTTTAAGGATTATCTTACTTTATTTAGGCAGAGTGGACTAAATTCTCTATATGGCACCAAAAATTAGCACAGCAAGAAAATATGCATTAAGTGCTATTCTATAAATGGTGCTCTGGGTTGGGAACTGTTTATAAAATAGCGTTTAGTGCCACAATCCACACCTGACTTTTAGGCGAGGATTTATACCAACTAAAACCTGGTGTAAATCCTTGTGCCTACTAAAGAGGAAATCTACTGTACTCTGCAACAGTGCACACAAAAACCTGGCATGCTCCCTTTCTGAATCTGCGCATAAGAATTTACATGCTTATCTTTATAGAATCACATCTAACAAGATTTGTGAGTAAATTCTAATCACTGCCAATTAGTGCCGATGATTGTTAGCGACCTATTATCGGCACTGATTGAGTAATGAGCCAAACCGTGCACGCAATTTGGGTAAGCATCCAATTTTGTGCATCATTTATAGAATCCGTGGTTACTACTACCACTAATCATTTCTATAGCGCTACTAGACATACGCAGCAAATTTTTATTACTGCATTTTCCTCAATAAACTGATAACCGTTGGTCTTTATAAATTTTTGTTTTCACAATATAATACATTGGATGAAACCTCATCTACTCAAATTGAATACATATCCCTCCCCCACTGATAGCTTTATTTTGGATGATATTTCCATACCTCACCAGTCCAAAATGCACAGTTTAGGCATTTAGATCAATTTGGATGTCAATACACAGATCCATCATGTGTCTTCAGTATTTGGGAAGTTACATTTGAGGCAGGTTAGATCTTATTTTTCTGAAGACTGCTTGCAAAAATTAGTGCACGCTTTTGTGTTCTCTATAAGTGATTACTGTAATTTGCTTTATTTAGGTAGAAAGAAGATGATTCTAGCCAGGCTGCAACTTTTATGGAAATTATTTTGGGTTTTTTTTAAACTTGTCCAAACCTCTGAACTTTTGAGCACCTTAGGATTGTTTTTACATGCAAAGAGGACTTTTTTGGGGGGGGAGGGGAAGGTCAGGTTGGTGACTGGGTGGATATTTTGTACATTTAAATCAATTATTTTCTCTATACAGTGTCAAATGTTCTTGTTTCACTTGTAGTTTAATAAACATGATTCAAAACACAAAACTTCACTACACTAACTGCTTTTGCCACATTTTCTGACAACAAATTCCAGAACTTAATTACAGGTTGAGTGAAGAAATTTTTTTCCAGTTTGTTCTAAATGTATTACTTATTAAACTACTAAGTTGTGTGCTCCCTAGTCCTTGTAATTTTGGAAAATGTAAAAAAGTGATTCACATCTACCCATTCCTCTCAGCCATCTCTTGAGCCTTTCCTCATGTAATAGTCATTCTATATCCCTTTCATCATTTTGGTAGCCCTTCTCTGTACCTTTTCTAATTCTGAGATGTGATGTCCAGAATTGCACATAACATGGAATCATACCAGGATAGCCAATTTCCTGAAGCAACCAAGAGCAGACAGAGCAATGCAGTTACATTTTCTAAATTTTCAAGTATCATTAAAAAAAAACCCCAAAAACTGTAAAATTGTGTATGTGGAACTGGGAAGAGAGCTCATTTGGCAAACTCTGAAAAGAATCTGGGAATATTAGAGAGGCAACATGAAATGTCCAATTTTTCTTTTCAATCTGCTATTTAAAAACACACACACACACACACACACACACACACACACAGATAAAGCAAGTACATACACATGCATGCTCTAATACCAATAAGAAAAAAAATGCATAAAATTCCAAAGAATTAGCTATTCCCCAGCTGCATGAAAAGAGAGGAATCAATAATTTTTTTAGCTCTCTTGTGAGCTTAATGGCAACCCCTTAAGTCTGTATTTCCTCTTTTAGTTTTAAAGACATGCATCTTAACAGAAATAGTCACATCACAATATGAAAGTAGTTATGAAAAAACTGTACATCTACCCTAATGGGATTATCCAAAGTCACTATATATTTACTGTATTTGGGAAATGAGAACTCATCATGTTCAGTCCACAAGACAAGAAATGAAAGGCATGCTAAGGAACTCAATCATCTACTCTTTCTACGCCTCTGGAGAATTTCCATTACATTTTTCCCATGCTTACAAATAAACCAGTAGGGATGCTTTCAGTTCCATGTGGGCTAACAGTGCTTCAAACACAAACTCAAGCCTGCTTGCTAGAAATAAAACACAAACTACAATTCATCTGCAGAAAAAAAAAAAAAAGCTGTACATAACAAATGTAGCAAAAATGGTCAACTTAGTGATGAAAGAATGGAGCTGAAAAACTCTCATCTCTTTATCAACTATGTATCAAACTTTTAAACTGATTTTTGAAGAATAAGGTCTTTTGTAATCATGTTCCACTCTATTCTTATGCTCATCTAGTGCCCTATTTCCCCATGAGGGGACCTAAACATATCCATAGTGCTATCAATACTGCATGTATCAAAAAAATGTATTAATAAGTGTGTAGCAACAGAAAACAGTACTATTATTCAACATAGTTGGCTTTGGAGAAAAATCATTGTTATTCAGTTTGTGCTCAAAAACATCTTTGTAAAGATATCTACTACTACTAATACTAATCATTTATACAGCGCTACTAGACATCCAAAGCGCTGAACACATTAAACCCCAGATTCTATATGGCGCACCTAAAGATAGCGCTAAAATCGGCATAGATTCTATAACAATGCTTGTAATTTAACAAACTAATGAACGCTTATAACAGCACATAACAAGCAATAATAAGCACTAATTAGCACTGATTAGAATTTATGCGCACAACCCGCTAAGTGTATTCTGTAACAAAGTGCACCAAACTTTAACATGCGCATGCAAAAGGGGGCATGGTTATGGGCATTTCGTGGGCGTTCCAAAATTTACATGCCTAGTTACAGAATATGGCCTAGTGCGTCTAAATGTACACGCAGGGATTTACACCAAGTTTTCATTGGTGTAAACGGATATGCGTAGATTTCGTCATTGAAATATGAACTAAGCGCATTCTCTAATCAACACCTAAATCCAGGCACTGATTACAGAATACACTTAGGCGGCACTGATTTCGGCGCAGATTTTTTTCTTTTTTTTAGGTGCCACATATAGAATCTCCTCCTATATGCGGATACTTTCTCTGTCCCTAGAGGACTCACAATCTAAGTTTGTGTACCTGGGGCAATGGAGGGTTAAGTGACTTTCACAAGATCGCAAGGAGCTGCAGTGGGAATTAAACCCAGGTTGCCAGAATCAAAGCCCACTGCACTAACCATTAGGCCACTCCTCCACTCCTTATGTAAATTATATATTATTATAGGGATAGTGTGAGATTATAACAGAGCAAAAATTGCTTTGCAGTGGAGAAATAAAAGACGGAAAAGGAGCAAAACGTCTTCACGTAGCTAAAATACGCTACCTGTTGGATCTCACATCCTATCTTCACCCACCCCCCCCCAATTTTGTGTTTCTCTTAGACTAATTTGTGGGAGCCAAGATTCAATTGTTACAGCTATGACCAATTAAATAAAATAGGGACAGTACACACAGGGATCTGAAGACCTCCAGATATGACTCTGCAGACTCAAGCCACCCACAAACCTCAACTGGAGACCAGCTGATCAACTGGACCAGGAGCAAATCACTCAGATCCAGAGGCTGAAAAGTATGTCCATATACCTGCTAGAGAGAAAATACTGAGCAGCTAGACTGGATGCCAAGAGGGATATGTCTCAGCTCAGTTTCTAGTTCTCTATCTCAATCTGCTGATTGACAGACTCAGTATCCCACAGGTTCTGAAATAGTGGGAAGCTACATAATGGAATTCACTTTTAACTTGCTAAGAATTCAGTACACAATTCTAACTACTGTGTGCTATGCATCTCATTTGCATATTACATCAGAAGCAAAAATTTACTGCAGTACTAGAAAAATAAGGAGAAATTAGATCTTACCTGCTAATTTGCTTTCCTTTAGTCCCTCCGGACCGGACCAGGATTGGACTGTTGGGTTGTGCCCGCCTACCAGCAGGTGGAGACTGAGAAAAACTCTGACTCTAGAGAGCCAATAGGAGCCCTGGCCATGTGACCTTAGCCTCAGTATTTGAATAACAAAGCAGGAAAGAAAAAAAGAACTTCTGTGCCGTATGGAATCCTAGCAGCCACAAATTCCTCGGCAAAACCGAGTACTAGAGCTCACCAGCAACTCTCACCAGAGAAGTGGTATGGCCCATTTGTATTAGAGCTCGCCAGCAACTCTCACCAGAGAAGTGGCATGGCCCATTCATATTAGAGCTCACCAGCATCTCTCACCAGAGAAGTAGTATGACTCACTTAAGGTTTCATATATATTCCATCAACTGAGCTCACCAGCAACTCTCAACAGAGAAGTGGTATAACATATTTAAGGCTTTATATCTATTCCAGCAACTGAGCTCACCAGCAACTCTCACCAAAGAAGTGGTATGACCCATTAAGGTTTTATATATATTCCAGCAACTGAAGTCACCAGCAACTCTCACCAGAGAAGTGGTATGACATATTTAAGGTTTTATATATATTCCAGCAACCGAGCTCACCAGCAACCACCAGAGAAGTGGTATGGACCACGCAAAGTCTTTTTTTTTTTTTTTTTTTTTTTAATATATATATATACAGTATCATCTGTTTGTTTGTTTTTGTTTGTTTTTTAAACATTCCACTTCCAACTTAATAAAAGAATCTAAAGAGTTGATAGAACATGGGAGGGGCCTGGTCCGGTCCCGGAGGGACTAAAGGAAAGCAAATTAGCAGGTAAGATCTAATTTCTCCTTCCTTAGCGTCCCTCCGGACCGGACCAGGATTGGACTGTTGGGAAGTACCAAAGCAGTAATCTTACGGGAGGGACAGACATTGAGAATGCGGTAGAGTCCCTGAAAACACCCAAACTAGGATGAATACGAAGCCAAAAGCTTGACGATCCAAGAACCGCCAATAAACTAAATAGAATAACTACAAAGCAAAAAAGCTGAAAAGTCCAAGCGACGCTGAACATTGTCCCCTACCAAGTGGCCGCTATATAATGTCCCCCTACTGCACTATCAGTGCAGCGCAAAGGACAGAGAGACTCGAGAAAAACAAAAAAACGACTGAAAGAAAGATGGCAAAGGTAGAAGCAGAGCCGCCTGTAAACAAAAAACTGCAATGAATCTACCTCAGCTGAGAAAGTGGAAACCGAAATCCTGAAATACAATACTCCCGATATCGTAGACTATTGCTGACCTAGCAACAGATTGGAAGTATGTAAAGCCTGTCAGTGAGAAAGTACCTGATCACTAGAAGCTAAATAGGTAAAAACAAGAATGCAGTTAAATACTATGCAGAAGAAGAAGGTACCTAAATCCCCTGCTGCAAACTAGACTGAAGGTGCAAATAAACTGACAGCCGCTGCAGTTACCCAACATGAAGAAAACATATCTCAGAGCGCAATTCAAATGAGAGAGAGAGAATCATCTGTAGCTGTTGCCTCTGCAAGCAGATCACCTGAGACTCTTGTCTTAAAACCCCAATTAGTGAAAACGGAATAAATCAACAGTAGACACTTGTTAGTACCTTTCATCTGTTAGATACATATAGAAGTCCATAAAACACTACACAGTTCCAGGAATAACATGTACAGAATGTTGTTACGTTTAGGAATCTAGCCAGGTGCTCATGGTCTGGATTGGCCGTGGACCGAAAGGTGGGCTCGATAGGACCTTTGAGCTTTTCCCAGTGTGGAATTACATATGTACTTATGTAGTAGAACTATAAATATACATATATATTTTCACAGATGCAGCCATCAAAAAAACTGCTCACTGTGTATATGCTCCTGGCATACTTGCAGGAAGAATGCTCAATCTCAACCACCAGACCCAAGTGCTGCACTAGTGAGAATACAGAGGCCAACTGAGCGGAGGAAATCCCATCCGAGATAAATATCTGGATACGAGAGGGCATCTATCTCTGCCGCTGACAAGTCTTTTTAGCAAGAAAGTAAGCGAGGCACATGGAAGGTCAGAGCGAAAAGAAATAGTTCTAGAACTGGGACCTCCCCTTAAGGTACTATCCACTGAGAACTCCCAGAAGTTTTTTTTTTTTTTTTCCCAATGGTCACGAAATTGACGGAGTGAAAAGCTGCCAAAAAAAAGACTACCGAGACTCCAAAGAGAATGAAGAAAAAAATTCCTTCTTGGGAGCTAGAAAGTAAAAATTTTACTCTGCAAAATAGAGCAAGGTAATGGCCAAAGGCCCAAGAACATCCAGAGAAAACAGAAAGTGGGACGCTTGTAGAGAAGACAAAAACAGTCTGCGCCAACGTGACTAAACAAAGAGAGAAAAAATAGAGACATGCTACGAAATCTAATGAAATCACACGAGAGCTCAAAAGAGAGATCAAATGAGACCACCTGGCTACACGCACCCCGTAACCCTAGAGTGGTGCCCGAAATGCACCACCCGTTGCTTGACCTGACAACTCTGCCAATACGACTGTCTGTATGAACCAGACATCTAGGAAAGGATGAAACGAGGAGACGTTGTTGCATGAGCGCTGCTGCTAACTACGACCATAACTTAAGAAAAAAAGGTGCGCGGAGCCGACGCAAGACCGAAGAGCAGGGCAAGAAAACTGGTAATGAGGACCTTCTCATCATCCTTGTATCGTGGACATTACTCCTCCTATACTGAGATGTACTAAGATCTACCAACCCACACCCATAAGAAATGAATGTGGTACTTGCAACCTGGATTGACCACAACTGAGGACAGGATGCTGGGCTTAATGGACTCTTAGACTTCCCCGTATGACAATACCATATACTAACCAAAAATGCAAAGGAAGTAAAGAATCCCCTTCCAATTGAAAGGAAGGTCTGGAGTGAGGACGTATAGATTGAAAATGAAAGGATCACCATATGTTGCGCGTGGACTGAGACACACTGGCCTTTAATTTTACCGGATCTCCCCAAACCTTGTATCATGTCATGCCTCCTTCCTCACTGAGAGTACAGAGATGAACAGACGCACACTCACGAGATATGAATGTGGTATTTGCAATCTGGATTGACCCCATCTGAAAACGGGATGGAGACTCTTGGCCTTTCCCATTATGGCAACACTTATGCCCTTATGGCAAAAAATGCACAGAAAATGAGTGAATCTCCTTCCAAGAGAGAAAAAAAAAACTCTGGAGAGACGAAGAATAAAATGAAAATGAAATGGAATAGACTTGGAAAATACCTATTACGTGGTGAATTTGTGCCACAGGAGACAAGACTGTACCTGACGTCAAGAAAGCTTGAAACAAGACCCTAAAATCTGTAAGGAAGAGAAAGGGATAGCAGATGTTATGGATGGTCATACTGGACAAAACCAGAATGTTTACCATGTGCCCAGGCTGAACAGATAGAGGAAACAAAAATACAAGTAGATGGCGTGAGGACCTCCCACTATCCTTAAGTGGGAGAAAATGCAAAATTGACCGGATAACTTTACTCCCTAAGTTAACATATATCTTGTAAGTCCTAGAAGAAAACTAAGATAACACATGAGAAACTCCAAGACAGTTGGAAAGTAGAGAAGACGTGAATAAAACATGCCTTCTAAAGCAGTTGAGAAAACTGGGTGCTCGGTAGACAGGACTGAGTCTCCTAGAATATGAGAACCATCTGAACCATGTAGCCTAGGCAGCTGTCATCTGCTATGCCAAAGAGAACGCATAGCCATGAAAGAAAATTGCTGAAAGGAAGTAAGACCTTAATGTCCAGAATTGCAAAGTACGCAACAATTGAGTATCAGACAATGTATTTCATTGCACATGGCATCTGAACCATATAGGCTACGCTCTAGAGAACGTTTGTTAAGATCTTAAAACACAGTATAAGAACATAGCCACGGAGAAAATTTCCTGAAAGGAATTAAGATCTTATGTCCAGCATTGTAAAGTACCAAACAATAGACTATCCGGCAATGTAGTTCTATCCACATGGCACCTGACCCAGATAGCCTATGCCATAGAAAATGTTTAAGTTCTTAAAAACACTGTATAACATCATAGGCATGAAGGGAAATGCTTGAAAGGAACTAAGATATTATGGCCAGATTTGTAAAGTACTAATCAATTGACTATTAGACAATGTAGTCCTATCCACCAGGAAATGAGAAAGACACAGAGTGACGTACACTGGACCCCCATAAAAAACTGCGCTAGACAATAGCGAAGACCTTTCCTCCAAACATCACGCACAAGGGAAAGGAATAGGAAAATGGTTATTTTGGAGCTGAGATACAATTTAATTTGCCCCATTGTCTAAAACAGAGAATTCCCGACTGAGCTGCACTTTGAATCGGAGTCTTGCCAAGAACAAAGAAATCGCCAACTGAGCTGCACTTTAATTCACAACATTGCTAGCAACCAAAAAGTCCCCGACGGAGAAAAAACAGAGGGAAAAACAAAATGAGCGCCATTCGCATCGTAGCATTTCTTTTTTTTTTTTGTTTTTAAATAGCTTGAAAAATACATGTAAAAATTAATTTCAGGGAAAATATACTACCAATTGCCCCAACTACCGGAGAAACAATATCTCCTTTCCATTGCACAAACAGCCAAACACAGTAAAAGCAGAAAAACGCTGCCACGTCAAGGGAAATATGCAGCTGCATGCAAAACAATGGCGGCCAATTGTGCCAAAATGAGAAGAATAAAGTTCGGGGGAGAAAACCACTGACTGGACCGACGAAGAAGCAGGAAATCCGTGCCGCCGAAAAACAGATAGCCTCCGAGGCCGCACAAAACATGGTTTAGCCTCTGGCCCGAACAGGAACCGTCATACAGCTCCCAAGCTATACAGACCTGTCCAAGAGCGAGCACGCGCTTAACAGTTCGTGCCTCTTTTTTTTTTTTTTTTTTTACAACTACCGCCGCTAACAACGCCGGATAGCAGAGGAAAAATAATGAAGATAACAAAAAACCACCGATTAAAGTCACAGACGCTGACTTTTCACTTTTTTTTTTTTTTTTAAATAGCTCCGCAAGAAAAGAAAATAAAGACTCTTCAAACAGAATAAGACAGAAGAGCTACCTGCTCATTATAAGCCTGGGGAAAGCAAAAACTACTTCCTTTAAATTCCTTTCATTTGAATTAATTCTTTTAATTTTCTTTTACTTGATTTAATTCTTTAAAAACAGCTGCCTATTAAAAGTGGCTGCCTCTCCCAAAGACGGTACACCTTTCCAGAGAAAGGGACGGCCCTTCCCTGCTAAGCCAGGGAGATGGGGAGGAAGGAGGGTGGACTCGAGACACCCGAGTTTAACACCCCAGAGGCTGTCAAAGAAAGAAAAGAAACCCTGTCAAGCCTCTAATTATGATTCCAGGCACAGAAGAAGTATTATAAATATATCTGTAACATCTTATAGAGAAAAAGAGAGAGAGAGAGACTAATGGGCTCACTTCCTACCTGCTGAGAAACTGAGAAAATACTGAGGCTAAGGTCACATGGCCAGGGCTCCTATTGGCTCTCTAGAGTCAGAGTTTTTCTCAGTCTCCACCTGCTGGTAGGCGGGCACAACCCAACAGTCCAATCCTGGTCCGGTCCGGAGGGACGCTAAGGAATCAGAATTAAAAATCTAGCACTCATTTTTAACATGTTCTGGTTACATCAATTCCATGTTAGTTAATGACATGAGGTGCTATGGAGAAAGAACAGATGATACCACCAAGCAACTTCGATGACTTAACACTATACTACTAATCATTTCTATAGTGCTACTAGACGTACACAGCGCTGTTATATTTGTAATTAGGAACCACAAAGTATACTCTGGTTTGCAATAATGGTAAATCGACCAATATGCAGAAAAATGTTCTTCTCCACTCCTAACCTCTAAATACAGGTAGAACAGCAGATATAAAAAAGATACTTACCTATAGCAGGAATTCTCTGCAGACAGAAGGCTACTCATTCTTACTTGTGGGTGACATCATCCATATTGCCCAGTGTGGAGCATTACAAAGCTAATATCGCTTTAAGAGCATGCACAGTGTCCCAACCGTGAAAGCACAAGTGCCTTCCCACCTGTCATGAAAGAATTCATGGAATCAACTCCAAGTGGAGGTGAGGTGGGAGGGTGAGAATGAATGGTGTGCTGTCCTCAGAGAATACCTGCTACAGGTTAAGTATCTTCACTTTCTCAGAGGACAAGCTAGACATGTTCTCACATGTGGGAATCCTTAGCAACCAGGCTTACCGAAAACCACCACTAGTCAATTGAACGTTGCAATGGCAAAGGCAAAATACTAATTAACATGAAACTATATACAATTGTGTGAGACTGCAGCCTGGAACAGAATAAAATGGGCCTAGGGGGTGGAGCTGGATTCTAGACCGCAAACAAATTCTGCAGCACTGTCTGTCTAAACTGATTATTGTGTTGGGTATCCTGCTCAAGACAGTAATGAGATGTGAGTGTGTGGACTAAATACCACATCTGCTAGGTAAGTGGCCTTGAGGAGCATCACATTCTTGGATTGCCCAGTGCCACATCTGGACAGCCTCAATACAGTGAGTGTGACCCGATGCCCTCCTGCTTGTTGGTACAGTACAACGCAAAATGATTTGTCTGTTTGAATGAGCACAACTTGGTTGAACAGCTGATCTCTGAAAGCCTTTAGAGCATTCCAGATCACCCAGAGCTCCGGTAGGTTGATCTGGAGATCCGCCTCCTGGGCTGACCAAGCACCTTGGGTGTGAAGACTGTCCAGCTCCCCAGCCCAAGGAGGATGCATCTGTCATCAGCACCTTCTGGGGCTGAGGAATTTGGAATGCAAATCCCACAATCAAACTGGATTGAATTGTCCACCAAAGCAAAGACTGAACCAACCCTGGTGTCACTTAGATGACATCCGCTAGGTTCCCCAAAGCTTGATACCACTGGGAAGCTAGGCTCCACTGGGCATGTGAAGATGTGCCATGGGCATGACATGGATAGTGGAGGCCATGTGGCCTAACATCCACAACATCTTCTGAGCTGTGACCTGCTGGCTAGATTGGACCTCAGTGGCAAGAGCGATAAAAGTAACCACCTTCGGCACAGGGAGAAAAGCCCGCACCTGCTGCATGTCTAGCAGGGCTCTGATGAACTCCAATTGCTGAAAGGAATAGAGATGGGACTTGGGGTAGTTTAAAACAAACCCTAATAGTTCTCCACATGAAAGCCTGAGCTCCATACCAGCCAATCATCCAGATAGGGGAACACAGATTCCCACTCTGGTTAGGATGCTACAACTACTGCAAAACGCTTAGTGAAAACCTGGGGAGCAGATGCGAGGCCAAAAGGCAACACGCAGTACTGGAAGTAATGTATTCCCAGCTGAAACTGAAGATACTTCCTGTGACCTGGAAGTACCAGGATGCGAGTTAAGCATCAAGTCCAGAGAACACAGCCAATCATTTCCCTGAATCATGAGAAGGGTGCCCAGGGAAATCATCCCGAACTTTTATTTGACCAGGAATTTGTTCAGGGCCCTTAGGTCTAGGATGGAATGCACCCCTATTTTCTTTGGCACAACAAAGTACCTGGAATAGAATCCCTTCTTTTCTTCCCCTGGTGGAACAGGCTCGACCGCATGGGCCTTTAGAAGAGCAGAGAGTTCCTCTGCAGGTACCTGCTTGTGCTGAGAGCTAAGTGATGATGCTCTCAGCAGGCAATTTGGTGGTCTCTGATGCCAATGCACAGCATAACTAAGACATATTAAAAGAACCCACCAATCAAAGGCTACGTCTTGAAAAAAATTCAGCCTCCCTCTAACCAGCAGGTCATTCAAGACAATCACTTTTACCGCAGCTATGCTCTGCTGGAGTCAGTCAAAAGCTAATCCCCAGCTTCGAGTGGAGAATTGGCTGGGCCTTGAGCATATGTTGTTGATGAGAACGAGTGCACTGGGATTGAGCCTGCTGAAGATGGCAAGCACACCAGACGCTGATGCAGTCTGTTGTAAAAGCCTCGGCAAGTGCTCATGGAGCATGACCCGGATGTGATCATTGAAAGAGGCCATCAGGAAAGGCTGGGGCACCTGGTCAGAGAAAGGTTGCCGAATTGCTGTGGTCGAGATGGGTGCCAGGTCCTGGCTGCATGGAGACCTGCGCATCAGCACTTCCTATATGGAGGGGGGAGCAGTACTCCCTGCACTGACACTTCTCAGGGACAAGGGGTTCCCTTGGTGTCCCAGAGTTCCCAGCAAGGTGCGTTGAGGGGATCGATGCCAATGATTCTTGACCTTTGCTCAATGCCATCATCAACGCACCTCAGTGCTGAAGACGATGACATTGAATCCCCACGTCACCTCAGTTGGGTCCGATGCTGACAGGCCCCGGGGATCCTCCACAGCAGTCGGCATCAAGACAAGTGGAGACCCACTTGATGCATGCCCACTCCCAGTGTCCGAGACAGGCCTAGCAACCATATGAACAGATATAACTGATGCCAGTACAACTCTCATTGACGCCAATACCAATGTAAAGGGGATTTGGACCAGGCTCCAAAAAGTTTCTCTTGCTGAGCCTCTCTGGCTAGCTGGGTTCTTTTCTTCATACGAAGACACACAACTGGAAGGGGTATATTCAGGCCCCAGACACTGAAGACACCAAGAATGAGTGTATTTGTCAGAGATGGTCCTGCACCAGGTACAGAGCTCAAAGCTACTGGGAGCCTTCGTTGACACTGAAGGGAAAACAGATGTGGCCATATCAAACAGCTCTATGGTGCCAGAAAAAAAAGGGGCAAAGACCCTGAAAAAAAAAAATAAAAGGAACGAGTTCCGACCACAGCTCAAGCCTAATAGGGCCTAAAGAGCACAAAAAAAAAATAAGAAAACTTAAAAGGGGGGGAAGAAAACATCTAAACCAATAAGGGAAGTGAAAAATAAGGAGAGAAAAAAAATCTTCTAGGGAAGGCACTACTCGCTCTGAAAAAGTACTTACACCTCAGATGGTTTGATGAACCACGGAAAGCGTGTCTTTCCTCAAAATAGATGAGAAGGAACTTCTGGTCCTCATTCATGCAGCGGGCGGGAAGGCACTCAGGTATGCGGTGGGAATACTGCCAATGCTCTTAAAGCAATATTAGCTTTTTAATGTTCCACATTAGGCGACGTGGATGACATTACCCACATGTGAGAATATGACCTGCTTGTCCTCAGAGAATTTTGTAGTTAGTGGTCATTTCATTATCACTTATGAAAACAGGTGATTGTAAACAAGGACCTTCTGTTTGGAATTCCCACCAACTCTATGAAATATCTTCCAACTTGCAAAACACAGTGGTCATACTCCTTGATAAAGCTTATCCATCTAACCATATGACTCCTGTTTATTGAAAGACAGAAACATTGAAAAATAAAGGCACACAAAAATAATATGGCCTATCCAGTCTGTCTGTCCATCCATGCCATCTACTCTCCCTTTCACTCCCTCAGACATCCTGTATACTTCGCCTCCTGTGAATTTAAGCCATGTGAGCATTTAAATATCTATCATCTCTCCCTTCTCCAGTGTCTTATACAGGGGGAATCATCACCTCCTTTTCCCCACTGGCCATTCCTCTCCCTATGCACCCAAACATTCTTCTACCTTTTCCCGTTGTCTTTTCTACCTATTTGGCCACATTAAGATCATCATGTATGATCACACCCAAGTCCTGCTCCTCACTCACGCACAAAAGATCTTCACCTCCTAAACTCTACTGTTCCCTTGGATTTTTGCAGCTTTTACATCAATTACAGAACATCACTTATGTCCTTGTCTTGGACCACTGTCAGATTCACAGAAATGCCAGACACAGCCAGGCAGTTGCAGCAGATCATGTTTATTCCTCGACTGCATTAAACCTACCACAGTCCCTTTTTAACCACTTCTACATCCACTCCTTGGTTTTCTGGTCCTCTGTCCTTCCTAGCAATTCCCCATGTCTTTAAGAATCACTTTGTTTTCTCTCACCAAGTCTTTTATTAGCTTCACATGCATTTTCCAACTGATATGAAATTCCTATGTCATTATTACCTATCTCCTCACTGGTTTTAGGATAGGACTCTAAAATACACCTCCCAGTATTCAGGGCCCAATGCAGAAAGTCTCACTGTACAGCTGGCTCAGTGCATGACTAACATGAAATTACTTGCTATTACAAGCTATAAGCAATGAGCATGCATTACAGCTCATTCCAAAAGTGTCACCTTTGCTGTCAGTGCCTGAGGAGCAGTTGGCTCAAGCACTGACAGGGTGACATAAAAAAGAAAAAAAAGTTGCTGGCTATTTGTGTCTAACAGCACCCTCCTCCACCACACACACACACAAACAAAACCAACAGTGTCTGCACGAACCAACCCCATTCTCTCCCACATCCCATCCAAGATACTATTAAAAAAAAAAAAGTTCCCCAGTGGCACGCCTTCTTCCCTCCCAACTTAAAAATACTGCTCTGGTAGTTTATAGTAGGCCCCCTCCCTTCCTCCAACCCCACACACCTCCCCCAACTGTAAAAAAACAAAAACACATACACTCATCCTGGTATCTAGTGGCACCCACCCACCCCCAATCCCTTTTGCAAACTCCTCCGGGCAGGGGCGTAGCCATGGGCGGGCCTGGGCCCACCCAATTTGGGATTGGGCCCGCCCAGCAACATTGTTCCTGCACAGCAATTCTGGTTGCAGGCTCGGCTCGCGATTCCCACATGCTGTCTGCCGCTCAACAATCTCCTTGCAGCTACTAAGCGCTAACCCGGAAGCCTCTCCTCTGCCGCATCTTGACTGGGCAGAAACCGGAAGTTGTGGCAGAGGAGAGGCTTCTAGGTTAGCGCTTAGTAGCTGCAAGATTATTGAGCGGCAGCCAGCAGGCAGCGTGTGGGAATCGCTGTGAGCCGAGCCTGCGACCGGAATCAATGCGAGCTATAGGAGCACTGCTGCTGGGCGGGCCTGCAAGGAGGGTGAGGGAAGATGGAGTGAAAGTTGCTGCACGGGGGAAGGAATGATGGGGAAAAGATGTTGCACGGGGGAGGGAAGATGGAAGGAAATATGCTGCACAGGGGAGAGGGAAGATGGAAGGAAAGATGCTGCACAGGGGGGAGGGAAGATGGAAAGATGAGGCATGGTGGGTGGGGGAGATGCTGCACGGGGAAGGGAGAGATGCAGCAAAGGGGTGGAGGGGTGAGGAAGGGAGAAGTCTTGGCTTCATATGAGGTGGAGGGGAGCGAGACATGCTGCATAGAGAGGGGATAGGTGGTGAGAGGGGGAGAAATGTTGAACATAGGGGTGGAGAGGAGGGAGAAATGGTGGGTATAAGGGTGGAGGGAAGGGACGTTGCATGCATGAATTATCCATCCCATCATGTGAATAAGTAGTTATGCAATCTGTTTTAAAACTGCTGACTAGTAACTTGACCCAATGACTTTTAGTTTTATTATGAAAAATCTTTCGTTATTTTATATACCATGATCACTATCTCCCTTCTCTCTACTATTCCAGCTGGTGTCTTAAGGTTTTTGAGTTACTCCATGTAAAAAATGTGCTCCATAAATCTTATTCATTGCACCTTTTAAAGGTGAATTATGTCCTTTATGAGGCTGTGAGGGATACTTTTAAAAGCTACTTACATGAAACAAACTGAGGGTTTTGTGCAGAAGCTCTTCTGGAGTGATGGAGTAGCCTAATGGCTCGTACAGTGGGCTGAGAATCTAGAAAACTGGGTTTGATTCCACTGCAGCTCCCTGTGCTCCTGACCAAGTCACTTAACCCTCCATTGCCCCAGATACAATAGCTTGGATTATGAGCCCAGTAGGGCCAGAGAAAAGTAACTGCATAGAATATGTGAACTGTTTTGGTTATAACCCAGAAAGGAGTCCATGACTTAAACCTTTACTTAAACCCTCCATTGCCTTGGGTATAAAAATTAGATTGTGATACTCCCAGGAACAGAGAAAGTATCTGTACATAATATATGTAAACCATTTTGGTTGTACCAGAGAAAGGCCCCAGTATACCAAATCCATGACCTTTTACTCTTTCTTTTAAAATTGCCTGGACCCTATGTACATATAAGTATGCAGACATATACCCCCAGATTCTATACAGTGCACCTAGAGATCTGCGCTGAAATCCAGGCATATTCTATAACAGCACACAACTTAATTGGATTAACAAGCTAATCAGCGTTGATAACAGCACCTAAGCAATAATAAGATCTAATTGGTAATAATTAGAATATACAAACACAACTCGCAAAGCGTTCTGTAATGAACTGCGCTGTATGCAGTTCAAAAGGGGCATGGCTATGGGTGGAGAAATGGGCATTCCAAAATTTACGTGAGTAGTTAGAATATGGTGTAGTGAGCATAAATCTACGCACAGGAATTTACACTACGTTTTCATTAGTGTAAATAGAGGTGTGTACTTTTACGCGCTAGGATATCAACTAAGCATATTCTATATACCATGCCTAAATCTAGGTGCCACACAGAATACACTTATGTGGACATGTTTACCACATGGATTTTTTTAGGCACCTTATACAGAATTAGGCCCATAGCTTTTAGGCATATAGATTTACCTGGAATGAGTGAAGGCATGCATAGTGGCAGAGTTAGCATTAATGCTCATACTTCAAAAAATACATGTGTTCGCACATAAAAATCTGGAGAATGCATTTTCTAAATAGTAAGATTAAAAATGTGTGTACTTTCCAAGGGGCAGTTTTCAAAGGGAAAGTATACGCATATTTTACCTTTAAAAACTAGTACAACTTATGTACATACCTGCTGCAAATGTTAAATGGCTCATTATAAAATTACTCTCAATGTGATCATAATTGCACATATTCAAGATGTGCATAAACTACAGATATGTATAATAACGTAATTAAGTTTTTCTTATTTTTTTTCTTTATTTGCAAATCCTCACAGATCCTACCATCCCATATAATCTCTTTTGACTGCCACTACTCATTAACCTAACTAACCAAAGTAACTCAACGATCTCTTAAATTACACAGAGGCACATAATCGAACGGGGCACCCAAGTTTTCCTGAGGACGTCCTCGCAGGACGTACCCGCGAAGGGGCAGGGAAACCCGTATTATTGAAACAAGATGGGCGGCCATCTTTCGTTTCGATAATACGGTTGGGGACACCCAAATCTCAACATTTAGGTCGACCTTAGAGATGGTCGTCCCCAATTTTCGGCGATAATGGAAAACAAGGACACCCATCTCAGAAACGACCAAATCCAAGCCATTTGGTCGTGGGAGGAGCCAGCATTTGTAGTGCACTGGTCCCCCCGACATGCCAGGACACCAACCGGGCACCCTAGGGGCACTGCAGTGGACTTCAGAAAAAGCTCCCAGGTACACAGCTCCCTTACCTTGGGAGCTGAGCCCCTCAACCCCCCCCCCAAAACCCACTCCCCACAACTGTACACCACTACCATAGCCCTTAGGGATGAAAGGGGCACCTAGATGTGGGTACAGTGGGTTTCTGGTGGGTTTTGGAGGGCTCACATTTACCACCACAAGTATAACAGGTAGGGGGGGTGGGCCTGGGTCCGCTTACCTGAAGTGCACTGCAGTACCCACTAAAACTGCTCCAGGGACCCGCATACTGCTGTCATGGAGCTGGGTATGATATTTGAGAATGGCATAGAAGCTGAAAAAAATATTTCAAAAAAATTTTTGAGGGTGGGAGGGGGTTAATGACCACTGGGGGAGTAAGGTGAGGTCATCCCCAATTCCCTCCAGTGGTCATCTCTCATTTAGGGCATATTTTTGTGGCCTGGTCGTAAAAAAAAAAAAAAAAAAGACCAAGTAAAGTCGGCCAAGTGTTCGTCAGGGACGCCCTTCTTATTTCCATTATTGGCCAACGCCCATCTGTTAAGCTCGCCCCAGCCCCACCTTCCCTATGTTTCCGACACGCCCCCGTGAACTTTGGTCGTCCCAGCAACGGAAAGCAGTTGAGGACGCCCAAAATCGGCTTTCAATTATGCCGATTTGGGTGACCCTGGGAGAAGAGCGTCCATCTCCCGATTTGTACCAAAAGATGGGCGCCCTTCTCTTTCGAAAATAAGCCTGATAATAACATAGTAAATGTTGGGAATAACCTGCACGGTCCATCCAGTCTGTCCAACAAAGTGGCCAGAGTTGAATCTGCACATGGTCCACTTCTTCATGATTAAACACTGGCATACTTAATCTCTCTCTCTCTCCCCCCCCCCCCCTGCCAATTTTGGGGTACAGATTGTAGAAATCTGGCTGGCACCTGTACTACTTTCCAACTACTGGAGTTGTTTTCAAAGCCCACTCCAGCCTTAATCCTGATCTGTTTTTTCCCATTTATGGTACCCTAACCATAGAAATCTGCCCGGCATTAGTCTTACTTCTCCTAAAGTTACTACTACTACTACTTATCATTTCTATAGCGCTACTAGACTGCCATCAAAGAACACTCCAAACTATGAGGCCACTGAAGTTTTGCTTTAATTGAATTCCATCCTTTTCCTGGAATGACAATGTCATAACAAAACTCTTTAAGCCACATTGAGCCTGCAAATAGTTGGGAAAATGTGGGATACAAATGCAATAAATAAATATATAGTGGTCCTCTGTTTATCCCACACACATCACCATTTTTGTCTTCACACCCTCCTGCAGGAGGGTATTCCAGGCATCCGCCACCCTTTCTGTGAAAAAAAGTATTTCCTGACATTGCTCCTAAGTCACCCACCCTGCAACCTCAGCTCATGATCTTTAGTTCTAGATCATTATTATGGTTTCATTTTGTTTGACTCTGCCTTTTCTAACCAGTTTTACGAAGTGTGCTGATGCATTATCTTTAACCTAGTGTATGTCAAGCATTCGACCCTTTCTTCACTCCCTTAACAGCTTCAGGCTGCATTTATAATTCTTACACTTTTATTTATTTTTTTTTACACCTCATGGTCCTTCTCATCTTATCTTCATCTATCCTATCAAACACTGTTCTCCGATTACACCTCTGTCCTCAATCTAACTGCTTTTTCTTCTCCATGACCTTCATCTACTCCTTAGTCTATTCCAACTAGAAAACATCCACATTTATTCATCTCTTGACTTTGTTGAAAACTATTCTGAAAACTCATCTCTCTTCAGTCATCTTACCAAAAAAAGTTTACACCTTTTGGCCTTCTGAACCTGTACTATAACTCATTTTAATGGATTCAAAGAAACTTGGAAAATAGTACTGTGAATATTCTGAGTTGCACTGGAAGCTGCTCCAACCTCATTTTTCAACCATTAAACTGGCTCAAGACAGTTCTCCAAAATGGATGAGATCTTGCACATAGAAATGAAAACAGCAATTCCTTGGCAGACATGGCAATTTCTTCACACAGGTGGTATAGCCTAGGAATCAGCACACAGAAATGTGAAAACTGCAGATTCAGGGTCCACCTGATCTTCAGCAAGTCACAATCCTTCCATACTCACACTTACATATCAAGTTTAAGAAAAAAGAAGCCTTGTGCAAGCAGGGCCGTGCCTAGGGTCTCTGGTGCCCCCCTGCAGACTATCAGTTGGCGCCCCCACCCCCTCCGTCTAGCAGAGCAGGAACAGAAGGGAGCAGGCAAGTAAGCTGGACCTCAGGAAAAAAATAGCACTGTATGTATCCCTCATTAATAAGTCTCTGACTCTAAAGTTTAGCAATTTCATTAAAGCAAAATGTATTTTCATAACACTTCAAAGATTTCCAACTCAAAATAGGAATGCTAATTCAAAATGTGAGCAAAGTCCTTTTAGTTTCCAAAGATTCTTTTTCTAATCTCCTTTGCACCAAAGGATATAATTCAGATCAAACATTTGTCTCTGATCAACTATCTCAGATCAAATATTTATTTCAGATTAAATATTAAGGTTTCCTTGCTTACAGTCACTTAAATCTACCTAGCCTTTATATAGCTTATAGGATTTAAACACTCTTAAACTGAAATTCACCCTTTTCTATTCTTCATAAACTTCAAGTAATCCTGAAATATTCAGATCCTTTTTCACTAGAGAAATCTCAAACTTCAATCTCCACCAACCTCTTTTCATTCATATTTTCTCATTTACCACATAATCTGGCAGTCTTTTATAATTTCAGTCAACACACACAGGAACTCACAGCTGCATGTCTCTCTTGGCCAAACCGACAGTCAGTTGCTGTCTCACTCTGTTCCCTTCCCGGCAGATTTCTAACAAAAGCTGATCATCCAATCAGAGAGCTCTATTTGAATGCAGATTAACATACTGACACTGTAATGGGAATTTTTAGTGAAAAACACTAGATAAACCCTTCGTTTTTGGACCAAACTTCACACTTTTGATCAGAGCCATGCCCTAACATTAAGGCTGTAAACACTTCCATCATTTTTTATTCATAAATATGCAAATGAGAACCTCCCCAAAACGGACTAATTTGCATACGATTTAAACAAATCTGGGCATATGACAACCAAGTACAGACTCCCAGCACCTGAATTCTGCAATTAGATTTAATACAAATACTTTTAAAACTTATTTTTAGCACTTTTAAAATTTCAGGTTGTCTTTAATTTGAATGCGGTTCAAGCTCTGAAGCTCACCCTGAGTGAGGAATTAGCCCCAAACCACAGCATATATAGCAATTTGGTTGCATTCTTTAAAATAACTTGAAGAGCCTGCCTGCCTCAGTGAATACTGCTGTTGCATTCACTTCCGGTTTGCCATGAAACATGAAAAGGAGGAGGGCAGGGGCGATCGCAACTTCAACTAAAAGATTTTGCAAGTGAGTGGAAGGCAGGGACCGCAGGGCAGCAGCGCCCCTCGAAGGCAGGCGCCCCCCTGCATTGCTTACCTGGCTTACCGCATTGGCACGGCCCTGTGTGCAAGCACGATTTGTACAATGAATTCAGTACATGATGATGATATACATCATTAAATAATGAACCGTATTAGCAGACCATCTAAGATTATAACATACTTCCCACTTATATCTCAGATACAGAAACACAGCCAGCTGTTGCTAGTGGCTACCAGTTTTTATGCCTCACCTATATTTATCTGAATTTAGCATAATGCATTTCATTGGTAGCTCAATAATTGATTACTCTGGCATTGATAGAGAAACAAATCTGCCTATTGTCACACAGACTCAATGGGAAAACATATTTAGACAAGTTAACCTGTTCTAACCCCAAGCAAAACTGCAACACCCCAGCCTAACCTCTCACAACAAATAGGTAAAAGAAGAGTCAATTCTGTCTATAAAGCACAGAAAGGACCATAATAAAAATCATAAACAGTGCAATAACTATAAAAGGATGCACCAGATAAACAAAATAAGACTGGTTTCTTGGATCTGCGGAACTGCTATATAAAATCAATGATTAAACTAAAAAAATTGAAATATAACATTTAAGAAACAAAATTCTTATATTTATGGGTTGAGTACAATAAATAGCATTGTAATGCTTTTCAGCGATAATGAAACCTGTATTTATTGACAATCCTCTAATTATATAATAGTATATGATACAAATGAATGCCTTTTCAGGTGAAAAAAAAAGCTAAATATTTTCTCTCACTGCTATGTTTGACTAGCATTTGCTACATAAAAACTACCTCTGGCTTGTGAGAAACAACCCCCCCCCCCCCCCCCCCAATCCTGAGACCTTGTACCTCAACTGTTCAGACCCCTCTGAACCTGCCCACTGCCTCCCACAGTACTGAACGCCCTGCTTCAGTGTATGGACTTTATTTTCCTTTAAGTTTTATTCCCATGAGCAATAGGGAAATAAGGTTTAAATTCTAAAATCTAGGTTTTGTTAATTTTTTCAGTGTTAACTACAGGGAAGCTTAACTGGAGCATCCTCCCCCCCCCCCCCCCCCCCCCCCCCCCCCCAGCTGGTCAGGCCCCATAGGGACCACTGCCAGATGCCTCACCAAGCTAAACCTTGTGTGCTATAGCTTGGGGCTGTGGTGGACATTCATTCCGTGCTCTACTGGGGGAAGGACTGTGGTCACACCCCAAGGAAACAGTACAAAGGATTCAACCTCATGGATGCAAGCTATGTCCTGGGGAGTCAGGCCTATCTGCTGGAGGTGGACAAATACTAGAGAATTCCAGGATGCGCCAGCCCTTATACTAGTGATGTCAATGGAACAGTTCAGAATCTCCAACTGTGCAGCTAGGTGGACTCAACCCATTTGTCTGAACTAGTCTAGCTGGATAAGAAGGAATGTAACCTTGCCACTCATTGAAAAGCAAAAACAAAAATTGTCTTACTAATTACCTTTTATTATTATAGTCATAGAGCCAGATACCTCAAACAGAATCTCTCTTTTAAAGGCAGAGGTTAAAACAAACCAACCACATCCAAGTTAATTCCTAGGAAATTACTTGTAGGAATAAAGTAATTATAATTTTTAAAGAATTATGGTACTTCAATTTTGTGTTAATAGAAGATGGTAGTAGAATTTTAAAGTTAAATATTCTGCTACCACTACTGCTCATTTATAAAATATTAAATTCAGGAGAACCTCAATCTCTCATCTCACGTCATCCCATATTGCCCTCCTAGGTCACTCAGGTCTGCACAACAAAATCAACAAGTAATTCCTAGTTATCGTCTCTTTATGCACCAACACATTAGACATTCTATTTTCTCCGTCCAAGCTCCCCATCTATGGAATAACCTTTCACCTTCGATGAGATTGGAAACCTCATTAATAAAATCCAAAACAGATGTTAAAACACATTTAAAGATGCATATGTTTAAATTTCACTGGTTTTCTTCCTTTTCCAGAGAGCTCCATATTGTATAAGCCTCCCTTCTTTCCACTTTGTTCTGTCCCTCCCACTGAACTATCACAAATGGATTTCTCCCCCTTTTCCCCTTATGGTCCAGTCCTGTCATTGTTTCTATAAAAAAAACGGTTTGTTCGCTGTTCTCTATTTATTCCCAAACAGTACTGGGCTACCAATTAACCTATGATTTCCAATTATAAATGTTAAATATTATATAAAACACAAATCAATTACAATAATATCAAGTTTTATTAAATAACTCCTAAATCTAAACCTAAAACAATTACCCAAAATCTGTGAGTCTCTCCTATTCCTATTCTTACATCTGTTGTAGAGTCATTAAACATACAATATTATACAGAAAAATTGTAAAGATAAATATATTTCACTTGTACCATCTACAAAAAGTTTTATTTGAAACTTTCTAGAGCAAATGTTCATAATAAAAGCTCTGTTATCCTTGTTAATCTAATGTTCATAACTTTCCATTTCCATACTATACAAATAGCAGGATCACTCAGTTCCAATGAGCAGACTTGAAAACCTTTAAAACTTATGTTCATGCACTCTGATGACATCAGCCCAACAAAAAACGAATCAACAGCAGTTAGTTGATTCAAGGAGGCTTGGCGCTATAGCAAGCAAGACAAATCCTGAGTCACACTTTTACTTAGTCTCAACATGCTGCATATTTTACCATATCGGCGTCTTCAGGAGACTAAACTGTGAAGATAACATACCAAGATACATGTATTATCAAATCACATAAGAACAATCTTACTTGATCAAAGTCATGTACAAATTTCTCACAGACATCTCTAGACTGATAGTTACTCCAGCAGGACTTCCAATAATGGGCTCCCACTGGTGTCTGATGCCAACAGCGGAAATGACACATTCAAGCCATTTCATGACAAACCTATATAACTGCATCCACTCGATCTGTCTATTGAACCCTAATTGTTCTACCATCTTCCAATTAAAAGTCATTCACTGCTCTAATCTCATCAATATAGCTGATATCTCCTCCTCTGGGGTTTGAATCCGCCGCAGAATTACAAACCGCAGATCTTAAATCGTATGACCTACGGCTTGACAATGATCCACAAGGGGTGGGGATCACTACTTATCTGTATGTTACTCAGATGCTGTGCAATTCTAATTTTAATAGGTCTTTTTGTTTGACCTAGATACCATTTGCTATAGGGGCACTGCACTCCATATACTATTTGTTGAGGGGTACAATCTGTATTATGCTGGTCCAAATTTATAACGCATATGGGGAATAATAATCTTATCGGTAATCATTGCATATTGACAATACACACAGTCTACAACTTGAATGCCCAATAACTCTGTTTGTTCATTAATTATTCCACCAAACTAATTCCCCCAGATTTTCCCTCTCATGAATGCAAACCTAGGTATCTGCTGGAACATTGGATTTAATGAAATTATATTCTAATTGTCACGAAATGCCTAGCCACCCGACTGGGGTTACCCTGCAGCCCATTAGAAGATCTATTCCCAGCACAGCTCAGGTCCACCTGCAGCTTGTGCTCTATGCTAGCACCCTCCTCCCACCAACTGGGTCCCGACTGCCTCTGGGCGAGTCTCCCGCTCTCAAATTATCCCCAGTGATTCTAGGTTACTGAAGCCACACTCCGAACAGTCCCACAGTTCCCAGAAACCACTCACAGACTCAACACACAAACCATCAGGATTCTTTATCAGTCCAGACAAAGCAGCAATAAACTGAAAATTGTTTGTCGTCTTAAAAAATTGAACAGTGTAACATAAAAAGTGTAATCAGCAAACAATAACAGGTAACTGAAATATGGGTCAATTATAACACTAATTAAACATTTGTTTACTTTCTAAAAAGTGCCTGGGAAGATCAGGACACATAGATGCACACAAGTTATCAAACATAACTGTTTATAGGACCTTAGCAAAGAGATCTGTCTCTCACTCCTTCCTGGCTAAGACTGGAGCAAAAGCCAGTATCGCCAAATGAAACTGAGCTCCTGGGTCAATCAGAGCCCAGAACAAGAACATTTCAAACATATACCGCTTCTTGCTTTTTGTTTGTGTGCTAAAACTAAAGAAAGGAGCATTCAGTTCTCTGTAACAGCTTTACAGCAAAGAAACACCACTTGATGGCCAAATAGGAGGAATACACTTCAGGATATGATTAATGCAGGAAAATATCAAATACATTTTACAGGCTTACAACATATTCAGGCCCTCTTACAAAGGTGCATAGGCACCTATGTGCATCCAACGCACATCAAGTTGGCACCGCCACCCAGCTACCGCGTACCCCAGGCAGTAATTCCATTTCTGATGTGCACCCAGAAAATATTTTCTATTTTCTACCGTGAGGTGCTTACCCCGGCGGTAATTGGCATCTGCTGGATGCTTAACGCCTGGTTACTGCGTGAGACCTTACCGCTAAGTCAATGGGTGGCGTTAAGGTCTCAGGCCAAAAATGGATTCACGCTGGTTTTCATTTTGCCACACATCCATTTTCTGACACATTAAAAAAATCCCTTTTTTCCAGGCACACTAAGGAAATGGACCAGCATACGTCCAAAGCATGCGCCTACACCAGCACATGCCACTTTTGGGTGCACCTTAGTAAATGGGCCCCATTGTTTCTTTACACTAATGTTTACATATAATTTGTTGCACTTGAGTGACTTACGAAAAATATGGTAAAAAAAACATTTGAGGCGCTGTTGTTGTGTATCATTGGTTATACCCGAAAACCATTCTCTATGAACATTAATGGCTCTCTTGTGTGCTTTGTGTACCAGCTTACTAGGGTAACCCCACTGCAAAAAATGCATCCTGATCTGCATTGCTTGTACTGAAAAAGCTTTAGGATCTGAACAAAGTCGCTTCAATCTCAAAAATTGTCCCATAGGGACACTATCCCTCAATTTGCATGGATAAAAACTTTTATAATTTAGAATAGAATTCCTACCAGTAGCTTTATGATATACTAGTAAAAAGGCCATTTCCGAAACCAATGAAACGGGCGCTAGCATGTGGCTTTTTGTGTGTGTGTGTGTATGTGTCACAGAGTTATTTTGTGTGTGTGAGTGTGTGAGGGTGCGGTGTGTGTGCAGGTTGTTGGTGTGTGTCTTTTTTTGTTTTGTTTTTTGCTTGGGGGTTGGGGGATGTGCTGTGCTGTCCTTGGTCGCTGTTTGCTGCTGGCTGGGCCGCGGGTAATCCTTCCAGCTGGGCCGCAGCTTGTCCTGTTCGTCCATGTCCCAGATGGTGACGGGCACGTGGCTTTCCGGGTCCTCTGACTCCATGTCAAGCGATCCCAAATATAGTCTGTGCTGTAGGCCCTCTGGCACTCTTCAGTACTGGCATTAGGCATTTAAAAATTTCTCCCCCCCCCCCCCCCCGGTCTATTTTTGCACATACCCACAGCAGGAATATTCTTCTCTCGTTCCAGCGGTGGTTCTGTGCTCTCCGTGCTGCACAGATAATGAGCCATTCTGCTGGGGAATGCTCCTCCCTTATTGTCACGTAGCTTCCTCTGATTGGTTCGTCTTACGTTGCCTAGTGTTGCCTGGGAACGGTGTTGTGATGGTCCTTTGTGTTTCAGAATGTTGAGGGTGTTTTTTCTGATTGGTCCGTCATGCGAGGGCGGGGCAGAGAGACATGGTCAGTGTTGTGGCTTCACCACCATGAATCCATGAACCCTTCAGGGAGTGACTAAGTGACTTCAGAACGTTGTCTTCAGAACGTGGAGGGTGAGTTTTATTATAGTAGATTTGTGTATGAAACCATCACTGATTATATGATAACTGGATATCCAAAACTTTGTCCCCCTATCTGCCAAGTAAATTGAATGTTGAAATCACTATTATTCAAATATTGCAAAAACTACATGATTATCACCTACCCAAATGAAAAAAACATCATCAATAAACCATTTCCACAAAGCTATTGAAGGCATAAATGCTGATGTATACACAAACTGTTTTTCAAATTCTATCATATAGAGGCAAGCTACTGTAGGAGCTACCGTTGCTCCCATAGCTATTCCTTTTGTTGTAAATAATATTCATTTTGAAAAAGAAAATAATTTTTGTGATCACTAGATTAACCAATTGATCCAAAAATTGAAGACACTCATGAAATAAACACAGCTGAGATAGTTCTTGATGTACAAGCCTCATCGCAGCTGGTTGGAGTACACTGGTGTAAAGAAATGCTATCTTAGACTGTCTCCCAAAGGGCGGGATAGTAAATAAAAATAAACTTGGAAAAGGCACAAATATGACTGTACATTCAAAATAGAAATCTGTTAAATTTTATTTTGATATTAAATATTTTTTCAAATCTAATTCAGCAGAACTCTGAAGTCATCTAGTATTATACTGTAACCAATGTTTTTTCTTCATTTACAGGTTTCTACATTCAAAATCACAATACAATCAAACAAGTACATTCTTCTCTACCTCTTTCCTATATTCCATACTAGTGAAAAAGGCCCGTTTCTGATAGAAATGAAACGGGCGCTAGCAAGGTTTTCCTCGGAGTGTGTATGTTTGAGAGACTGTTTGTGAGATTGACTGTGTGAGAGAGAGTGAATGTGTGAGTGTGTGTGTGTGTGTGTGAGAGAGAGAGAGAGAGTGAGACTGGGTGCGAGTGTGTCTGTGAGAGAGAGTGTGTGAGTGACAATCAGAGTATGTGCCAGGGGCCCCTCCCTCCTCCCTCCCAGTTTCAGGGTCCCCCCCTCCATCCCTCCGAGTTCCAAGGTCAGCCCCCCCCTCCGAGTTCCAGGGTCATCCCCCCTCCCTCCGAGTTCCAGGGTCCCTTCCAGTTTCAGGGTCCCCCCCACCCTCCCTCAGAATTCCAGGGTCCCCACCCTCCCAGTTCCAGGGTCACCTTCCCTCCCTCCCTCCCTCCCAGTTCCATAGTCCCCCTTCCAGTTCCAGGGTCCCTCCCCTTCCCTCCCAGTTCCACGGTCCTGTCCCCTCCCTGCTTGGTGGTGGGGGGGGGGGTTGCTATTTGCTGTCAACTTAAGGAGACACTGTTTCTGGCGTCCAGCAGCTAAGTCCTGTCCTGACCCACAGGAAGCTGGAGCTTCCCCATACTCTTTCAGTGACACACATTGACAGGCAACGGCGGGGCTGACGCAGCCACAGGCACTTACCTGGATAAACTTTGTATTGTTGACAAATTATCTGAAAATACAGAGTTTAAAATTGCTGTTTCTACCAGGTAGAATCATTTTTAAAGCTGTTTTAGTGATATTTAATTTAGATTTCATGATATTCATATGTACAGATGGGTACCTTTCAAATAAATTAAAAAGGTGTGCAGTAAAACCAAAAAACAAAAACCTTTTGCCTTTTATCTGTTAAGGCGCAGTTTATCCAGTAGAAACAGCTTTAGACGTGTTTCAGATGGAAGAAGAGAAAAAAAAAACGACAATGTGGATCAGCAGCTCCTAGGTGTGCTTGGTTTTGAGTGTATGGGAATAACAGCTGTGTTGGGGAGTGGAAACAGAGATTAAAACAATGGGCTTCCTTGCTTACATTGTAGTTGATTGGGTCACTTCCACTCGTGTGTAGTAATCGTCCTGCTGCATGGCCAGAGTCGGAGAGGAGAGGGGGTGCGGCGGAACGGTGAGCGAGCGGCTGCGGGAGGGTGGGTGAGGGGGACTGTGGGCGGGGGGACAGGGTGCAGCGGCGATTTTGTTTGGTTTTTGAGTGTATGTGAATGATGGCTGCGTTGTGGAGTGGACAGAGATTAACCAATGGGCGTCCTTGATTCGTTGAGTGTCAGTGCTCCACCCTCGACGTCATCACATTTGACGCAAGGGCGGGGCAGACACTCATGGGCAAACCAGATATCTATGCCACTTCAAGTTTCCGGCTTGAGGCTTCATTAGAACGTTGGAGGTGCGTTTTATATATAGAAATAGTGTGATATAGTTTCCATTCAAATCTGATGCTTTTCAGTTTTTTTTTCCTTTGAAGACTTCTGATAAAGGAATACAGTTAAGTGTTTTTCTTAATCTTTTAAGTTATTTTCTTTTACGAGTATCTTTAGACAGAAAACGTTTCTCCTATCTTTATTGTTCTTAAGTGCACTTATTTCTTCCTTTGTATGTTTCTTGTGCTGGACACCTTTGATGTTTTCAGTGGCGTACCAAGGGCAGGGCAGTGGGGGCAGTCCGCCCCGGGTGCACGCTGCTGGAAGGTGCCGAGAGCAGCCGCGCGCCTGTCGGCTCTGCTGGTTCCCTGCTCCCTCTGCCCCAGAACAGGCTACTTCCTGTTCCGGGGCAGAGGGAGCAGGGAGCCAGTGGAGCCGACAGCCGCGCGACTGCTCCCAGCAGCTAAGAATGCACCCCGGGGGGGGGGGGGGTGTTGTGCTGCACCCTGGGGGGACAGACACCACTGCACCCGGGGGAGGGTGCGCAGCGGCGATCCGCCCCGGGTGGCAGCCGACCTAGGATCACCACTGGATGTTTTCCGCTTTTTGTAAGAGTTCAGTGTTGTCACTTTCTTCCTTCCAGTACAAAACCTACTATAATAAGGGACCCTTTTATTAAAGTGCATTAAGCACTTAGGGACTAGATTCTGTATTTATCACAGAAAAAAAAATCGCCATGGACAAAGGAGAAATTAGACCTTACCTGCTAATTTGCTTTCCTTTAGTCCCTCCGGACTGGCCCAGGGTTGGACTGATGGGTTGTGCACGCCTTCCAGCAGGTGGAGACTGAGAAACGTCTGACTCTAGAGAACCAATAAGAGCCCTGGCCATGTGAACCTTGCCTCAGTTATTTGACTAACAAAGCAGAAGAGAAAGACCCAACCTTCTGTGGCCTGTGGAATCTAAGCAGCCACCAAGCAGTCCTAAACCGTGCTTGAAGGACGGCAAAGTCGTGCTGCAAAGCTCACCAACAACTCCGCCAAGTAGAAGAGGTATGGCTTAACAGGGTTTTGTTTGTTTGGGGGGGTTTTTTGGTTTTTTTTAATAATAAATAAACGAACTGTCAACTCGCAGAGCAACTCCGTCGTAGAACTCTGGAACTATGTACGAACAATCACTCTTCAAAGAACACGGGAGAGACCTGGGCCAGTCCGGAGGGACTAAACAAATTAGCAGGTAAGGTCTAATTTCTCCTTCCTTAGCGTCCCTCCGAACTGGCCCAGGGTTGGGCTGATGGGAAGTAAAAAAGCAGGAGACCTAAGGGAGGGACCCCAGCAAACCCGCTGAGAGCACTCGAGTTGCAAAAACCGCCTCCTACCGACACTGTAAAGCCAGTCTATAGTGTCTAGAAGAAAAGGAATGCAGCGAGGCCCACGTCGCCAATCTTCAAATATCTGCGGGTGGCACCAAGAATTGTTCCGCCTAAAAAGCTGCTTGTCCCCTTGTGGAGTGAGCCTTAACACCTTCCAGGACCGTTCTCCCGGCAAGCATGTAAGCAGAAGCTATCATCTCTTTGAGCCACCGAGAAATAGTGGGCTTACAGGGGGCCAAACCCTTACACAAACCAGCATGGACTACAAACAGACGATCCGTGCGCCAAAAGTCATCAGTAACCCTCAGATAGCGTTTGAGAACTCTCTTAATATCCAACTTACGCAACTTCCTCTGAGACCCTGTACCTAAGGAAGACCCTAGGACAGGGAGGAAGACCGACTGGGAGAGATGAAACCGTGACAGTACCTTAGGTAAGAAAGAAAGCACTGGGCGCAAAGCCACGAACTCCTTAGAAAACTCCAAAAACAGAGGCCTACAGGAAAAGGCTTGCAGCTCCGAGACTATCCGAACAGAAGCAATGGCCACCAAAACCACGGTCTTAAGAGTTAAGTCCTTAAGGGAACAACAAGTCAACGGCTCAAAGGGAGGACCTGTCAGTGCGGAAAGCACCAGGTTGAGATCCCAAGCCAGAAAGGTAGTTCTGACTGGTGGATGAAGAAGGCTGACCCCTTTCAGGAAACGTGAAATGTCAGGAAGAGTAGCCAACAACGTACCTCGCACCCCGCCTCGAAAACAGGACAGTGCCACCACATGTACCTTAAGAGATGAGAGAGACAAGCCTTTATTAATAACACGCTGCAAAAAATCCAAAATCTCCGCCACCGAAGCCCGGAAGGGAGAAATACGACCATCTGCACACCAAGACTCAAAATTCCTCCAGGTACGAATATAATTCAGGGACGTTGACCGATGACACGACCGGAGCATGGTTGAAATCACCAGAGCGGAATAACCTCTGATCGTTAAGCAAGCCCGTTCAAGGGCCAGGCCATAAGACAAAATCAGCTGGATCTGGATGAAGGACCAGGCCTTGTGTCAGAGGATCCTTGAGAACAGGGAGTCGAAGAGGAGGCACTGAAGGTCTGCATACCACGGACAACGAGCCCAATCGGGTGCCATGAGGACTACCGGACCCCCGTGAGCATCGATTCTTTGTAAAAGACGACCCAAGAGAGGCCACGGAGGAAACTCATATAGAAGACCAGGAGGCCACTGCTTTAAGAGGGCATCTATCCCCGCTGTTCTTGAGTCTCTTCGACGACTGAAAAAGCGGGGAACCTTTGCATTGAGTCCAGAGGCCAAAAGATCCAGGATTGGAACACCCCACTGATCCACTATCAATTGAAACACCCGAGGGCTGAGAGACCATTCCCCTGGATCGAGGGTGTGACGACTGATAAAGTCTACCTGAACGTTTTCGGCTCCTGCCACGTGGGAAGCCGAGATGGTGGTCAGGTAAAACTCCGCCCATGCTTTCTCTTCAATCTCTGGGCTGGGTTGTCAATTTGGCCAAAAGTCACCTGACCCCCTCGCAGTATCTAGAATATTTGGGGGCCAGGTTCGACACAGCCTCGGGATATGTGTACCTACCCGAGCAAAGGCGGTGCAAGCTTCAGAATCAGGTCCGTCTGCTCCTGAGGATGCCCCGCCTGCGAGCTTGGGACATTGTCCAGCTGCTTGGATCAATAACGGCCACCATGGAACTGGTGCCCTGGGCGAGAGCGCACCTGAGACCTCTACAGTATGCTCTACTCCAAAGATGGTCTCCAGTATCTCAGGATTACCAATGCAGACTTACTTGGCTCCCTGCAGCCCGACTCAGCATGGAGTGGTGGCTCTCAGACAGCATGCTGCGGCGAGGAATGCCGCTGGCGCTCCCCGATTGGTGCCTAGTGGTGACAGATGCCAGTATGAAAGGCTGGGGCGCACACTGCAAGGGGAAGCATGCCCAGGGTCTATGGACACCCGAGGAGTTGGAGTGGTCCATCAACCGCCTAGAGTTGAAAGCGGTGTTTCAGGCGCTTCTGGCCTTTCAAGTGACCCTGGAAGGATTGGCTGTCAGAGTGATGTCGGACAACTCGACAGCAGTGGCCTACATAAATCGACAAGGCGGCACTCAGTGCAGAGCTCTAGCCGCGCAGGCCGAACAAATTTGCCACTGGGCCGAGCTGCATCTACAGTTTCTGTCGGCAGCTCACATTGCAGGTCAGAGCAATGTGCAAGCCGATTATCTAAGCAGGCATCAGATCGATCCAGCGGAGTGGGAACTTGCAGACGAAGTGTTCCTGCAGATATGTGCCAAGTGGGGCAAGCCCGTGATGGATCTAATGGCGACAAGCACCAATGCCAAAGTCCCGTGCTTCTTCAGCAGATGGAGAGATCCTCGCGCGGCGGGGTTGGATGCCTTGACTCAACCCTGGCCTCCGGGCCTACTGTATGTGTTCCCTCCGTGGCCCTTGATAGGGCGAGTGCTCCTGTGGATTCGGCTGCATCCAGAAGTGGTTCTCGTCGCCCCGGATTGGCCCAGGAGGCCTTGGTATGCGGACCTCCGACAGATGCTCGTAGAGAATCCCCTTCAGTTACCTCTGGTTCCTAACCTGTTGTCACAGGGTCCGGTGACCATGGAGGACGCCGGCCGATTTGGTCTTATGTCCTGGCGATTGAGAGGGCGCAATTGAGAGGCAGAGGCTATTCCAATAAAGTAATTACCACTCTCCTGCAAGCCCGCAAGCGTTCCACTTCCGTGGCTTATGCCAGGATTTGGCGCCAGTTTGAAGTCTGGTGTGATTCCAAAGAGATCACAACCCTGCGAGCTCCTGTCTCGCCGATTCTGGACTTTTTGCAGGAAGGTGTACAAAAAGGCTTGGCCTATAATTCCCTGCGGGTGCAAGTGGCAGCGTTGGCCTCCCTGCGTGGCAAGGTTGAAGGCGTGTCTTTAGCTGCTCATCCGGATGTGGCACGGTTTCTTAGAGGGGTGCTTCGGCTCCGTCCTCCCGTGCGTGCACCTTGTCCAGCTTGGAACCTGGAGCTAGTGCTGAAGGCCCTTCAGGGTGCTCCCTTTGAACCGCTTCGGCATGCTTCAGAGAAAGATTTGACACTGAAGGCCGTCTTGTTAGTGGCCATTACTTCGGCGAGACGGGTGTCAGAGCTCCAGGCGCTGTCCTGTAGAGACCCTTTTCTGCAGTTTTCAGAGTCCGGGGTCACGGTTCGGACCGTGCCTTCCTTCTTGCCTAAGGTGGTTTCAGCGTTTCACCTAAACCAACCTATTTTCTTGCCCTCCTTTGTCGAGGAGGAGTTTCCATAATCTTTTGGGCAATTGCACCTGTTGGACGTGCGCAGGACTCTGCTGCAGTATCTGCGAGTTACTAACTCTTTCAGGACCTCTGATCATCTGTTTGTTTTGCTATCAGGTCCTCACAGAGGGTCTCCAGCGTCTAAAGCCACTATTGCCCGCTGGCTTAAAGAATCTATCTTTTCAGCTTATTTGCTTGCCGGCCGGCCTCCGCCTGATGCCTTTAAGGCACATTCCACTAGAGGAATTTCCTCTTCTTGGGCTGAAACTGGAGCACTCTCTCTTCAAGAGATTTGTAGTGCAGCAACATGGGCTTCTAAGCTCTCTTTTGCCCGACATTACAGGCTGGATGTGGCTGCCAGGAGGGATGCGCGTTTTGGTGCACAAGTGCTAGCGCGTGGTGTGGCTGTTCCCACCCTATCTAGGGATTGCTTTGTTACATCCCATACGTAATGGCTTCATCTGCTTGATGACAAGGAAGGGAAAATTAGGTTCTTACCTTGGTAATTTTCTTTCCTTTAGTCATAGCAGATGCAGCAATGATCCCTCCCTGTCTGATGCTATCTGCTGTAAATCTATTTCAGGTTCTGTTCGTGTTTCCTGGAGATTCCGTCCTTGGGAGAAAGTCAGAAAACAGTCTTCAGGATTCTTGTTCAATTAAAGGAGGATGACTTAATTCCCTCCAGTTTCATGTTTTGGAGGATGAGTTTATTCCCTCCAGTTTCATGTTTTGGAGGATGAGTTTATTCCCTCCGGGAGGATGAGTTTATTTCCCTCCAGTTATTTCTCAGTGGAGGATGTTTATGCCCTCCGGGAGGATGTTTCATTCCCTCCATTCTGAGTTAATGCCCCTTGTTGTAGGGCCATGGTTTGCTGTGAGGAAAGCTCATGTTATTCCCATTGCGGTTTGCCATACTGCTTTGGAAGCTTCAAATACTGAAGAGAGGCAGTGGAGCAAGCTGGTATGAGGCACTGAAAAAAGTGTGCTCTCTATCTCCCTCTGCTGGTTGATGGACACAACCCATCTGTAATGGCTGCATCTGCTTGATGACAAGGAAATGCGTCATGTTCCTGCATCCCATAATCAGGCCCAAGACTCCATTAGGCCTGAAGTGTCTCCCACACATGCCTGTCCACAAACGTGAGCACTTCTGGGTTCGCAGAGCTCCTGTCATACAACCACTCTTTCCCATCACACTGAAGCTCCTCTTTAAATGAATAAAGCTCACTGGCCTAGTTAATCACCAGCACTGCACCCTAACTCCTTCCCATGAAGACTATGACATAGTAACCAAAATAATGTAACCCTTGCTTACAATAACTTACTACTCTACTCTCACTGTACAGAAAAAGAACATGCCAAGTGATCCTCACCAGAAACTTGAATCCAGTTGGTATTAGTATTGATAAGGCACTTTTCATAATGGAACCTTGGTCAAGAGCTCTATTAATTTCCTGGTTAAGGAATGTGTTTTGTAGGCAATATTGGGAGGAAGAGTAATGTCAAGATCAAGTATACATATGTAGTATCACACCACACCATACATTATGCTATGAGTTTATCTTGTTGGGCAGACTGGATGTACCACACAGGTCTTTATCTGTCATCATCTACTATATTAATATGGATCAACTGATGGAGCCCAGAACAAGTTCAGCAAAGTATTGATTCTGTAAGTAACCAAACAGGCTGTGTCAAAGAAACAGACATTCTACATTTATAATGCAAAATTTGACAAGTCAGCCCATGTGGCTAGCTGAGGAGGGAAGTAGAGGTTGGCCCATGAAACGGGTTGAAGAGGGAAGCACCAAGGCTGGCCCACACTGCTGGAAGAGCAGAGCATCAAAATCAATCCCACAGTCCAAGGATGAAGTCATGGCTGAAGAAAACTTGGGAGGAAGTACAGACTGAGCCAGGGCCTGTGAAGCAGAGAAAGTTGGGATATAAACCTTGAATGAGAAGGAAAAAGAAAGGAGAGCGTGAGATGTAGGACAATGAATCTGGGGAGGGGGTGGTCAAGTCTGGAGTGACAAGAGTAACTGGTAGAGCGGGCTGGAAATACAGTGAACCAGGGGGCATTGCCATTTAAGGACCAGAAATATACACAGACTTTTTCTTTAAATAGTGTGTATTTTAGTCTTCATTCACAGAAAGGCACAGATTTAGAAGCTAATACAATAAAAGTTTAGAAAATTAGTGAGCTTCAAGTGTTTACGATTTGCCACTTAAATAGGACACATCATTTCTCAGGCTCATGTCACGATTCTCAGCTCCTGTGGAAGAGCTGAAACAAAATGTCCTGAAGTAAATGCAGTTCATACTAAACAGATGAAGTAAAACACTTTTTCAGGAGACAGTCACATCATTTGAAATGAGCAATGTATTAAGCATAGCACGGCAAACCCTCTTACTCAGATTTCCATCAGGATCCATAAATATACTTCCACGAAAGTATGACTGATGAAAGAGATGTGCAGCAGTACAGTACCAATATAAATAACAAATTAAAATCATTTGAGCAAACCTCAAACATAAAATCCCTAACATGTATATGAGCAGATGGCGTGAAGATTCATAGTGCCAGTGCCATTTTATCCTCCTGTTAAAAAAAAATTACATACAACCAAATGATTCCACTGAGTGCCCAAGCAGCCAAGAAGGGAAATTATTCTACCATATTTGACTGACCTCTACCCAGAGGAAGACTCGGACCCCCCCCCCCCCCCCCCCAAAAAAAAAAAAAAAAACTTATTTCTCACTTCCTAAAGTGGCAATTCTGCATGTACAACATGGGCTAGATCTGCTAAAAATAATGAGGTAATGTAGATTGACCTCAACAAAGCAATCTGCGATGTCATAGATTCTTTGTAAAGAATATCACAATCACTTTTCATAAAAATGAGGATAGTACAGCATTCAATGTCAACAAAACAAAAAAAACTCCACCCATTGTAAAACATATCGCAACCACACTTCTCAACATAGCAATCAAAATCATAGATACTCTTGTACTACAAACCTTTCCAGGGTAGGAAAAAAAGCTTCAGAATCCACACTGCTTATATACTAAAGAAAGCACATCCCAGAGAGAAGAAACATCAAAATGTGGATCATATGAGCACAATAAGTTTATTGCCCGAGTCTTAAGAATCAGAAGACCTGGACTGTAAAGACTGTTCTCATTGTGTCTGAAGTTGACTTGATTTTTCACATTTCATTTTTTCTAATTTTGAAATGCAAAGAGTTGGGGGTTTTCACATAATTGGAACATAAGAAATCTGTTTCATACTCCACTAATAAATTCAAAGGAGTTTCTTAGTCCAGTGATTAAATCAATCTGATCTGCTCTCTTTAGTGTATGAGCAGTGTGGATTCTGTGGCTTTTTTCCTACCCTGGAAAGGTTTGTAGTTAAAAAAAAAAAAAAAAGTTTATCTATGATTTTGATTCGTATATTGAGAAGTAATTTTTTTGATATAGTGGGTGGAGTTTGAAGGCTATCACAATCTCCATGAGAAAGGGGGAGGGGCTACACTGACTTCCCTATTTAGAGGACTTGCATGAAATTGACAGAACTGCATTAATTTTCTATCCCTACGCCTAAAGTGACTCCAGAAAAGGGGAGAAAGAACAGATGGTTAAGGGCCTATGTACAAAACAGGTTTTCTTCTATTTTGTATCTATAAGGAAAACACTTAGTTAAAAGGGCTCTAAAATGCAAAATAAAATTCAGATTAATCAAAGAGTAAATCTCTTTCCAGTAAATGTGATAATTCAGACTCCAAAATGAGCTGCTGTAGCCAATCAAATTCATTCTGGCTACCTCTCATTTTCCATCCTTATCTCAGCTTAGTGCCAGGCTGACGTTAACAACATTACTTTCTCTTCTATTTTTGTAGCAGGAAAGCTAAACCTATCCATGAGTCACCCTTCCAATCACAAGCAAGCTTCTCGCCTGGCCTGACATACTTTAATTGCTATGCCTGCATTGAGAAGCCTCAGCCTCAGAACTCCCACTCAGCTTCTGCCATCCCTCACATCTCCTGATCTCTGAGAAACTGGGGGGGGGGGGGGGGGGGGTTCCTCATGTTTTAAGCCATAGTATTAGCTAGAGCAAGGGATTGTACAATCTTTCCCTTCAGTGATCACATTGTACTTTCCCCCCTCCCACTTAGGGGTGTTGGTTAAAAACTGGATATATGACAGACAATGCAATGGTGTTGTTATTGGGAGGGATCAGGAATGGAAAAATTATCACTATGCATTCAAATGGAGTAAGCAGCACTGTTAATTAAAGCAGAAGGCTGTGAACCAGGTAAGCTAAGGTTCAAATCCCGCTGACACTCTTTCTGTAAGTGGCTTTATCCTCCCATTGGCAAGCCTTCTGCAACTAGCAAAATATCTGAAATACACAAATTTAATTTGCCTTGAACTACCAACAATACAAATTGCATGGTAAAGCCTACCTAGTGCTGCCAGATCTGAAGAACAAAAATCAACATATAGGAACCTCCTCTGGCTCCTGTTCTATTTTATCAATGGAAATTACTTTCCTTTTCATAAAATGGAACTAAATTGCCACACAATTTGAAGCTTGTTCAGCCCTGCCTCCTACTGTTCTCCCTCCCAACACTACAGAAAACTTTACAAATTTAATATTGCAAAATATTACATCTTCTATTAACTATATAAAAAAAATACAGCTTTCTATATTTGTTGTCCAAAGACTTTTTCATCCTAAGGCAGGTATGTCAAACTCATGACTAAGGATGGGAGAGTGTGGATAAATGTTTACAACATAGCTCCACTGAGTTCAAGACTACTACTACTACTTAACATTTCTAGAGCGTTACTAGGGTTACGCAGCGCTGTACAAATTAACAACTAAGGACGGTCCCTGCTCAGAAGAGCTTACAATCTAAAGGACACTTTTAAAGTTGAAAATGATAAAGATTGTAGTTTTCCTGTCCTCTTGGTTTCATTGGATGTATGTATGTATTCTACAACTTGAGGCCATACAAGTTATTGAGGATTATCCTATATAATAAAAGCACCTCCAACTTTCTGAAGCCGACTCCGTGGCACTGTGGCAGTGTGTAGGGTTCGTAAGTCTGTCATTCAGCATTCATTGGCTCTCACTGTCCACAATGTCACAAGAAACGAGGAACCAATGAACGCCCAACCCGCCTGCCCGGACAGTCATTGGCCACACAACACAAACACATGGTGGCGATTCTCCTCTCACTCCTGCCCCCCCCCCTCCAGGCACCCCACCGATTCTCCGTCGCTCCGTTCGTTCCCTCAGAGTACTGCCCTCGCGGAAAGAGGAAATGACGTCAGAAGGCAGACTCACAGGGAACAAACTCAAAGGGAAGGCTACAGACAGGTAGGGCTTTCAAAGGAGCGAAAGAGGTTCGTGGGTGCCTGGGGGGGAGGGGAGAGAGGGAGAATCGCTGGGTGGCTGGAGGGGGGTCAGGAGAGAGAGGAGAATCGCTGGGTGGCTACAGTGGGGGTCAGGGGACAGAGGAGAATCGCTGGGTGGCTACAGGGGGAGCAGGGGAGAAAGAAGCATCGCTGAGTGGCTGGAGGGGGAGCAGGGGAGAGAGATGCATCGCTGAGTGGCTGGAGGGGGGCAGGGGACAGAGGACACTGAATGTGCGAGGTGTGTGTGTGTGACAGACTCTCTCTCTCTCTCACACACAGTCACTGTCAAACACACTTTGTCAAACATACACACTCTGAGGAAAACCTTGCTAGTGCCCGTTTCATTTCTTTCAGAAATGGGCCTTTTTTACTAGTTTGGAATAATTTCCTCGTTCTCAATTGCGCCCACCAGAGTTTTGGTGTAATAGTGAAATTGCGATGAGACAATTATTTTTTTTTAATAGCTGATTTTATCAACAAAAACTCAGGAGTAGCTATGGAGCCTGCTTTGGCCCCTACAATAGATAATTATTTATGGCTCATTTTGAGAAGCAATGGATCTATGAATCTAAGTTCTTCCTAGGATTCAGGAACGGATACAGTTTATAGATGATATTTTTTTTATGGTATGGGTCTGTAGAAATGATGCTTCATTTTCTGCAATATTTAAATTGTTGATGCAAAAGAGGAGTGCGAATGGAACCAGGATATTCAAAAAAACAGACCGAAGACATCCAATACTTGAAGTTAAGTTTATTGAAAGAAGACTCTAGCTAGTGGCGTTTAGAAGCCATACTTTCTATTACACAAGAAAGGTCTTTTTCAAGACCAGTACGTTGCTCACAAAAGACTCTATCCTGAACACTTGTCCCCTAAACATTTTGAGACAAAGTACCAAGACTCCTGAAGAAGGCACTTCCGGTGCCGAAACAGGGTACCTTGTACAGTCTTCTTTCAATAAACTTAACTTCAAGTACTGGACATCTTCAGTCCTGTTTTTTGACGAGCCTGGTCTGTTCCAACTCCTCTTTTGCATCCGAGATTATCCGTGGGACATTGTTATTCTCCACCTCGGGATATTGAAATTGTTGTCATTAACCTATAAAATTGACGTGAACTATCACATGATCAAGTTACCTTTTTGAATGTTAAATTAATGGATAAAGGTTTTACACTACAGTTTCTTTTAAACCAACAGACAGGAATTCATTGTTACATTATAAGAGCATGCATCTATTCCATTTACATACCAAAAATTCCATTTTCCCAATTTTTGAGGTAAGCGGATCTGCTCCGATATAGCAGAATACTAGCTGAGAGCACATTTGCTTGCTGGGTTTCAAGATAGAGGGTTATACTATTAAAATGGTGAAAAAAGCAGCTAAAAGAGCTTTATATAACCCTCGAAGAGTTACTACAATAGAGAACTAATGCACAAGCAGATGGACTGCGACATTGCCTTGAAGTATACAGCTAGTCTGACAGGCTTACAAAGATTATTAAACCTTGTTTAAAAACGTTACATTTGCACCCATGCTTTAAGGATATGAATGTGATATTCTCTGTATGCAAGAAATAGCAGGGGGATTGGTTCTAATCACAAGATGTGGGGAAGTATAATGAGAATCCTTTAAATAGGATAGGGGCCATCGGAGTTGTGGACATTGTTCTGTTTGCACCAGTATTATGGACATTACATCTTACTACTGCATGAAAACTGGAAATATTTTCATTTGAAAAAGTTCAATTACATGTCAGTCAGCTATACTGGTTTATTTAATAATGTGCCCCTTTTTTCCTCTAAATGTGGGCTAGTTGGATTTCTAAGGATGGAACATTTGTTTCATTTTTGTAATTCTATTTTTGTAATTCCTGAAATTCCAATTCACATGTTTCTTTTGATGGACATGTAAAATGTTACATTCAAATTCAAACATGTCCCTGTGATTTAGTCTTAGACATGAAGATTAGACTGATAAAGCATCATCATTGTGTTAAAGCTAAAAAAAAAAAAAAAAACTGAGGAGCCTCTGGTAGCTCATTGTATTGAAAGTGTTTATTTCAAGAGTTGCATTGTACTGTATTGGAACAATGAACTTTTCTCAGATCATCGTGGTAACATTAGATGGAGTTTAAGGCAACAAGAACAGAAGTTGATTTTTTATTTTAATACTGTGGAACTGCAAGGATTAAATGCCATGATAGAATGGGCAGCTTTCTTCTAATTTGGAGTTCTGCTCTATTTCAGTATAGAAAGGAGAGGAGTCTGATGACGTTGAAAAGCTTTAAAATGTTGGCGTTCAAGTTTCTCTCCGCCACCATTTTGTTAGATTGAAGAGACTAAACAGTGTTGAGTTTCCCCCGAAGCAGCAAGAATTGATAAAGAGGGACTCACTGTCAGGTTTTGAATTAATCTATTGGTCTCCCTATTTTGGAGCAGCTACATGGAAGCTGTGGAGAGTGAAGAAGCACACTGAAAGCATTGAACTACTGGACTGAGCTGTGTTTGCTATATGAATGACTGTGCATATTGAACTGTTTGGGTGGTCACTAGAATTCTGTATTTCAAATAACTGAACATTCTATAAAGGATTTGTATTTTTGGTATTATAAACTACAGTGGAGTTTTTCTTTTCTTAAAGACCTATGATGTGTAATGTGTTGTCTTTTTGGTGCTCATTTTCAAAGCACACTGACTTACAAAGTTACATAGAGGCATATTTTTGAAGCACTTAGACTTACAAAGTCCATACGTTACTATGAAATATTGTACCTGTGGAACTCTTAACTCTAAGTGCTTTCAAAATGAGCCCCGTGGAGGGGCATAATCAAACACAAACACCCATCTCCATGGGCGTCTATCTCCGAGAACAGGTACGTGAAGGGGCGGGATAAAACCATATTTTCGAGAAAAAAAAATGGGCATCCATCTTTTTTTCCGATAATACGGTTTGTGCCAGCCAAATGCATCGGATTTGAGCTGGGCGGTTTCGTTTTCAGCGATAATGGAAACTGAAGGCGGTCCAGCTCAAAAACGACCAAATCCAAGGCATTGGGTTTGGGAGGGGCCAGGATTCATAGTGCACTGGTCCCCCTGACATGCCAGGACACCAACCGGGCACCCTAGGGGCACTTGTAACAATTAAAAAAAAAACAAAGCAACTACCTCTGAAGTCCATAGCTCCTTCCCTTGGGTGATGAGCCCCCCAAATCCCCCCAAAACCCACTCTCCACAACTCTACACCATTACCATAGCACTATGGCTGAAGGAGGGCACCTAGATGTGGATACAGTGGGTTTTGGGGGTGATTTGGAGCGCTCCCATTTATCACCACAAGTGTGACAGGTAGGGGAGGGGATGGGCCTGGGTCCACCTGCCTGAAGTCCACTTCACCCACTAACAACTGCTTCAGGGACCTGCATACTGCTGTGATGGAGCTCGGTATGACATCTGAGGCTGGCATACAGGCTGGAAAAAAAAAAGTTTTAAAAGTTGTTTTTTTTTTGGGTGGGAGGGGGTTAGTGACCACTGGGGGAGTCAGGGGTGGTCCTCCCCAATTCCCTCCGGTGGTCATCTGGTCATTTAGGGCACTTTTTTGGGACTTGTTCGTTAAAAAAAAAAAAAGTCCAAAAAAGTGACCCAAATTCACACTAAAAACCCCTTTCTTTTTTCGATTATCGGCCGAGGACGCCCATCTCTCCTCGGCCGATAAACACGCCCCAGTCCCACCTTCACCACACCTCTGACACGCCCCCGTCAACTTTGGCCGTTTCCACAACAGATTGCAGTTGAAGACGCCCAAAATCGGCTTTCGATTATACCGATTTGGGCGCCCACGGGAGAAAGACGCCCATCTCCCGATTTGGGTCGAAATATGGGCATCTTTCTCTTTCGAAAATAAGGCTGATAGTAACCTATGGAACGTTGCAAGTTCATGTGCTTTGAAAATGAGCCTCCACATATAGTAAGAAGCACATAGTTCTGAGGTTTTTTTTAATCTCCACTTTACATTATTGAAACTTGGTCTGATATTGTGGTTAACCCTGTGTTTTGTTTTTTTCCAACCCTTTATGAAATGTTCTGTTTATAGGAATTAGCCATTTTATATTTATTGACCTCCCTATTCTCCCATTAAATTATTTAGGAATCAATGGCTGCACTAAAATATTCGTCCTCTCTACTCTCCACATTACAATTACTTAGAAGCAAACTTTACATTACGTAATTAACCAACTGCTAAATTTAGAATTTGCATTAGATATTATGAAGCGGGTATGTTTTTACATGCCCATCCTAAGGTCTAGCAAAAAAAAAAAATAATAATATTTCCTCTAAATTCTCCCCTGGGTTGGCTTTTTTTACATCTCTTCCTTTTATATATTTACTTTTTGGATTCCACTCATGCCTTTTCAGTAGTAGCTCAAGGTGAATTACATTCAAGTATGCTAGGTATTCCTCAGTCCCATGAGGGTTTACAATCTATAGCAACAGAGGTGTTAAATGTCTTGCCCAAGCTCTTCCCAAAATTGTCTCATCTCACTTCTCATGTGATAGTTCCCCACTAAAGCCCAGTGCAAGCATCACTATGATATAAGTAAACCAGGAATCTCCCGTATATTACCGATACTTTAAAAAACAATCCTCATTTAATAAACCAGGAATCTCCCACATATTACTGTTATTTAAAATCCTCCTTATTTAATAAACCATTAGCATATACATATTTCACTCACACACCCTCAAAAGCCTCTAACAAAACAAGCTAGAACATTTGCCCACAATCCACAGCCAGTTCAAACAAATATTACACCACCACACAGATTTTATCACTTGGTAATCCTTTACTATGTCTAATTTTTCACACTATCTCCACTAAGTCTTTCCATACTAACTGTTATCTAAAGGGTAAACCTGAAGCAGCATTATATTTACCAGCATAATATAGTTGAATTTAGTGCTTGTGAATGCTTCCAGATTGAGGGTACTTAAACAATTAGACAAGACAGAACAAGCATAGCATGCAGTTCAAGATCGGCACTTGTAATGCCCTGCAATGTGTTTGAGCCTTACTCTGCAAGGATCACCTCAAAGTTTGAGAAGGTAAATGCCCCCAAACATATTTAATATTTGGCCTCCATTCACAAGGCTGACCTCCCTTATGCCAAATTGTGCTGGTATTTTTCACTGAGGACTGAACAGAGCATGCATGCTTCCTCATTTCATGTAGCTTTCAGATGGCAATGACACTAGTGCACTTCTGTCCTTTAAAGACTCAAACTAAAGATTTTAAAGTTAAACGCTTTGCAAACTTCTGCACTTGTGCCACTCCACAGACCTATTCAGTCCAGTATGGATGTTATCATCAAATAGGCAAATCTTAAACAAGGTGATGTTTGCACAGAACTTTGGTAAGAATCAGCATACAGCAGCAGCAGAGAGGAGGGCAGCCAAATAAGATTATGTTTCCAACCCTTTAAATACCAGTATCTTCTTGAAATGAAAACTGAAATGACAACTGATCTAATAAAATGATTTTGCCTGATCTGATGCTCTAAACCAGCACATTCAAAATTTGCAAAAGCTATGTTGAAATGCACCCCCCACACACACACCATTAGGACAATAACAAAAAACACATCATTCTTCATGTAGTGTTATTTTCCTTCATTGTGCTGTAATGGATATCAGTAAATCTCTATTCCCACCTACCACCTCCAAAGCACTGCAACCTCCTGCTGGAACTTAAAAATGGTAAGCTCAGATAGCTACCATCTCTCAAAACCACTGCATTGACTTCCTTGTCATCATCTAGTGCCTTCATTCAGAGCCTAGGTTTCAGAGCTTGCTGCACCTGATGACCCTCAAACCCCGACGAGATGCCAAGGGGATTTAATTCCCGTTAGGTGGCCACCATCTTGCTATCTCACAAAAAAAAACTCCACTGCCTGATTGTCGTCATCTAGTGCTTTCATTCAGAGCCCAGGCATGGAAGCTTCTGTGGTTACCTTCAAGCCCTGATATCAGTTGCTTGTATCCATCATCTGCATTCCAAGTTCTCTTACATTTCACTTAAACTGTCTACATCTACAGGTCTCAAATCTCAGTCCCACAAGTCACTCAAATTTGCCTTATTTGGATTTTAATATTGTCTTGCCAAATCTGAGCTTGAAAGTGTTACAATCTATGACTGTTAGATAACCTAGGGGTAAAAGGGGCACTCAGGAAAGACAAGGCCATAGCAGAGAGATTAAATGAATTCTTTATTTCAGTTTTCACCAAGGAAGATGTGGGACAGATATCACTGCCAGAAATGGCATTCAATGCTGATGAGTAAGAGAACCTAAATCAAACCTCTGTAAAACTGGAAGATGTATTTGAGCAATTTGACAAACTGAAGAGTAGCAAATCACCTAGACCGGATGGTATACATCCCAGAGTACTGATAGAATTGAAAATGAACTTGCAAAGCTATTGTTAGGAATATTGAGTTTATCTTTAAAATCAAGCACAATAGCGGAAGATTGGAAGGTGGCCAATGTAACACCTATTTTTTAAAAGGGCTCTAGATGTGATCAAGGACATTATAAACTGGCTAGCCTGAAGTCAGTCCCGGGCAAAATGGTAGTGTCTATTATAAAGAACAAAATTACAGAGCGTATACATAAGCATGGATTCATGAGATAAAGCCAACATGGATTTAGTCAAGAGAAATCTTGCCTCACCAATCTACTACGTGTCTTTAAAGAGCAGAATAAACATGAGGATAAATGTGAGGTCAATATTGTATATCTGGATTTTCAAAAGGCATTTGACAAAGTACCCCATCAAAGACTCCTGAGGAAATTAGTAAGCAATGGGATAGAAGGTAATGTCCTATTGAGGATTTAAAACAGGTTAAACGATGGAGAAGAGAGTAGGATTAAATTATCAATATTCTCAATGGAGAAGGGTAGATAGTGGGGTTCCCAGGGGTCTGTGCTTGGATTGCTTTTTAACATATTTATAAACAATCTAGAGATGGAAAAACTAGTGAGGTAATTAAATTTGCCAATGACACAAAGTTATAAAATATGTTAAATCACAAGATGATCTTACGAGATTGGGCATCCAAAAGGCAGACAAAGTTTAATGTGAACAAGTGCAAAGTGATGCATGGGGGAAAGAGGAACCCAAACTATAGCAACATGATATAAGGTTCCACATTTGGAGTCACCACCCAGGAAAAGGATCCAGGTGTCATCACTGATATGATGAAACCCTTTGCTCAGTGTGCAGCAGAGTCTAACAAAGCAAATAGAATGTTAGGAATTATTAGGAAAGGAATGGAAAACAAAAATGAGAATGTCAAAATCCTTTGTATCACTCCTTGGTGTGACCGCACATTGAATACTGTGTGCAATTCTAGTCACCACATCTCAAAAAAAGAAGTAGTGGAATTAGAAAAGTTACAGAGAAGGGTGACAAAAATGATAGAGGATGGGATGGCTTCCCTATGAGGAAAGGCTAAAGTGGCTAGTGCTCGTCACCTTGGAGAAGAGATAGCTGAAGTGAGATATGATAAGAGGTCTGTAAAATAGCGAGTAGAATGGAATGGTAGACATGAATCACTTGTTTACTCTTTCCAAAAATACTAGGATTAAGAGGCACGCAATGAAGCGAAGTAGTAAATTTAAAACAAATTGGAGAAAATATTTCTTCCCTCAATGTGTAATTAAACCCTGGAATGTGTTGCCAGACAATGTGGTAAAGCAGTTAGCTTAGCTGGGTTTAAAAAAAAAAGGACTGGATACTTTTCTAAAGGAAAAGTCCACAAGCCATTATTAAGATGTAATTGGGAAAATCCACTGCTTATTTCTAGGATAAGCAGCATAAAATCTATTTTACTGTTTTGGGATCTTGCCAAGTACTTGTGAGATTAAGAGTGAATTGGCCACCGTTGAAAACAGGATACCAGGCTTGATGACGTTTTGGTCTGTCCCAGTATGGCAAAGCTTATGTTCTTATGTTTTTGTTCCTGAGGCAATGGAAGGTGAACCGACTTGGTCAAGGTCACAAGGAGAGACAAGAGGAAAAAAATGGAATCTGAACCATCTTCTCCGATTCTCATACTACTGCTCCAACTACTAAACCATGCCACTCTATTTCTTGGGCAGGTGTAAAAAAGAGAAAGGGTGGGAGACAGAAAGGACAATGGCGATAGCAGAAAGCAGGATTCAAGGAGGAAATGCAAAAAAAAAAGTTATAAGTAAATTCTGGAGCAAGAGGCTTTGATAAAGGGAGAATAAAAGATAAAGGGTCATCTTTACTAAAGTACTAGGCAGTTAGTGTGTGGGTTCTTTTACCGTGTCATTAAACTCTGGAATTCATTGCCAGAGAATGTGGTAAAAACAGTTAGCTTAGCAGGGGTTAAAAAAAGGTTTGGATAATTTCCTAAAAGAAATGACTATAAGACATTAAGATGAACTTGGGAAAATCCACTGCTTATTTCTAGAATAAACAATTGTGCCTGTGCTCTGTCGAGCATCAAAATATAACAAAATGTTTAAACACACATGAATACAAGTGTATTGCTTCTTCAGCTTATTGAGAGTGGAGTAGTCTCATATGTAACACACGATAAAGATTATTTGATTTTTCACCCAATGACTGGGTGTATTATCTGTGTGTATTGTCTAATCATTGACTGAACCTCCACCACCCTTTGCTAATCTATATATAAAGATGTATTTCTGTTTGTCAATATGCTAACATCTAATTTTATGTAGCACTTAGCTTGAACAAGTTGGTGCTCTTAAAACCCCGACAGGTCCCCGTTTCGTGGTTACTTTCTCAAGGGGGAGTCACCAGTTCAAGTAACAGTCAAGTAACAGTCTCAAGTGCAACTGCAGCATTACTCTGTCTCCAGATTAGCAAAGGGTGGTGGAGGTTCAGTCAATGATTAGACAATACACACAGATAATACACCCAGTCATTGGGTGAAAAATCAAATAATCTTTATCGTGTGTTACATATGAGACTACTCCACTCTCAATAAGCTGAAGAAGCAATACACTTGTATTCATGTGTGTTTAAACATTTTGTTATATTTCTAGAATAAGCAGAATAAAATCGGTTTTACTGTTTTGGGATCTTGCCAGGTACTTGTGACCTGAATTGGCCACTATTGGAAACAGGATACTGGGCTTGATGTCTGTCCCAGTATGGCAACAATTATGCTCTTATGGCTTCTCTGAGCTTTGAGTTCAGTTTTTTTGTCTACATATTTCTAATATATAGTCATTTATTCTGTCAGTGGTGAAGCTCTATCCATATTTTGCAGGTGTGACCAAGATGAGATATTTTCCAAGCATTTAGTTTCTCTATCTTGTTCTCTCCCCTCTCCTGCTCCCCACCAAAGCTTTTTTCACATTGCTCTATCATATCCACCGGCCTGGGGCAGAAAAGGAGGAGGAGGATAAGGCCTGAATTCCAGCCGTGTACCACCTTCTCTTGCTGCACCATTGGGGGGGGGGGGGGAGTAGAGGCTGGAGAAAGATGGATGGGACATGGGTGCCAGAGGAGTGGGGGCTGGAGGCTGTACAAAGGTGGATGGAATTTGTGCACTATGGGAGGTTGGCTGGAGAAAGCTGAAGTGGGTGTGTGCGATTGGAAGGGGGCAGAGAAAAGCAAGGTGGAGGTTTGTGTCTCATGAGGAAAGACTTTGGGCACAAACAGAATTGGGTCTTGCTGGGAGTTATGAAGAAAGAATAAGGAGGAAATGAATGCTGAACGGTGGGGAGAGAGAACTCTGGGAGGCAGAGAGCTCCTAGAGGGTAGAGGACAGATGAACAGAGGGGGTGGGAAGAGAAAAATGGGAGGTATTCACCCCCTGACAAAGGGCTGAACTTACCAGGGGAGGAACATGAGATAAGAAAGCTGGAGAAAGTGAAATCCGAGGAGGGAAACAGGTGCAATGGGGAATGTAATTCATGTCCAGGGGAGGAGTAAGCCCTTATAATGGGGAATTCTAAATGACAGAATTATAAATATACAAAATTTTGCAAAATTGTAAAATATTTTATGCACAAAGTTCCCCCAGGTGAATAGATTTAAGGTTCTGATTTTTGCTTTCAAATGTTTGTACCAACTTGCACCCAACATACCTACCTGGTCCTATTCAATCCTACATTCCATGGCACAAGTTGCATTCTTCCCAGCAGAGATTCTTTGAAAGGCTAGCATCTAGCTTGGTTACCTTAGGGCTTCTTTTACAAAGTGGTGCTATCGATTAGCAGTGTGCTGAATGTGAAGAAAACAATTAAATTCCCATGGGCTTCATCAAATTCAGAGCACGCTAATCCATAGCACCGCTTTGTAAAAGGCACCCTTAGTGTCCACTGGGAAAGTCTGCTTTCAGCGCAATGCCCTATGATTTGCATGTAGAAACTGATTTGTTGAAGTTTCAAAAAACTTCAGCCTTGCATGTTTATTTAAGCTTTTCCAGAATACCAAATATAAGTGCTTGCCTGGTTTGTGTTTTCAATATGATTTTTAAATATCGTTTTATTACCTTAACTGCTGTTATTATATATTTATTGTAAACTGCTTAAATATATTTTTTGTGCAAGTGGTATATCAAGTCTGACTAGGAATAAAAAGCAACATTGGTAGAAAGTTACATAGCTAGATTTATTTATCACTTAGAACAAATCAAATCATTAATCTTTTCCTTTCAATTAGAATTTATATTTTGTTCCTGTAAAGACATTTCTTTTAAAAAGCTTTTAGCCACTCAGCAGATATCTTACTAACACAGCCCCATAGCTGAAGAGAATATGCAGTACAAGATGTTTCAGGCTATAACCATAAAACTACACAAAAAGCAAACAAAAAATACATTAGGAGAGAAAACAAGGTCAAACTGAAAGATGTTGCAGTAAAGAAACAGACAATTTTATCCTTTCAGGACTACCCATACTGTTTTTTATGAGTCACAATGGTCAGATGAAGGATAAAAGCAGACATTTTTCTTTATAATATTGCAGAAGTCCATGACAAAATGACAGAAAACCCAGAGGTGGGGTTTGCACTCTCCTACTAAAAAGGCCCTATGTGAACTCAAACACCTATGTGTCTCCAACCGGAACTTGGAGACTGATAGGGTATAGAATGATATGGTCAGGCACAGGAGAATAATTGGAGGTTGAGTGCGAGTGCGTTTTTAAGGGGAGGCATGAGCAAGCGACAGTATGAATGGGTGCATAAGGGCCATGTGCAAGTGCATGAAACATTCCATAGAGGAATGCTGTCTGTTCATTGTTTGATTCTCCATGCATTCACCCTTCCAGTCTGCTTCTCCTCCCATGCCCTCTTTCACCCTATTCCCCACACTGCTCAGTGCCAGTCATCTCCACTTATCTGAGTGCATCACTGATAGTACCATCACTACATGAAATGTGAGACAGGTGGACACTGGGTAACAATGTGAATATGGAGCTCATGCAAAAAAAAAAAAAAAAACAGATCAGATACTCACAAACATATGTAGTGATGAAAAGCAACATAACAATATCACAATCAAAAATTTCACATCTCTTTTCTATAGCACTGTAGCCAATGCAGTCCAGCAACACCAAAGGAGTCATGACCTGAGGTCCTTTTATGACTGTCACTGCAACAGCTGGATTATCAATAGAGCCTAACTAAGGAATAACCCCCAGTAACTGTGAAGACAGACTCATGCATACTGTTTCAAACCACTTCTTTACCAAAACCCTGCCTAAACTCTACACAGGCTTCACAAACTAGCCCTAAAGGAACAGTTCATGAAGAACCCAAGTTAGCTCTGTCACACTTATAGAACTACAATAAAATCAACAATATTAACTTCCACCAAGCTCAATTTCAGACAAAACATTCTGCTGTTTCCAGAGCAAGCACCAAAAGGCACAATTAAAATTTGGAATGAGACAGCTAGGGCTGCATTTCACATGCATGTCTACATCCCTGGCATGCATGATGGCGTAACTAAGCCTTGCATTTAATATTTTGTTTGTGTAGCGAACGACTCATTAAAATTGTAATTCCTTATAAATTTGCCAAAATAAACAAAGTATTCTTAGCCTTAAGAAAGGCTTTATGTTACTAAGAAATTTTAACTTGGTTCCCAAAAAGCAACACATTGTTTGACAAGAATGCATGAAGCAAAATTTACAGTACACATACAATTTGTTTCTCAAGTATCTCCAAGCAACCAGACCATGTTTTAAAAGAACTATATGGATTTCTACAAAACTTCAACATGCTGACTTCCAGGAGATAAATTTAAGGATTGAGCACAAAAAAAAAATCACTGTACACAACTAATATCCAAGGTTTTTAAATTCCCACCATCCTCTGAAAGGAATAAAATACCAGAGAAAAACACACAAGGAAAGCTGTGTGCAAATAGTACTACAGGAATTCCGCTTGAAAAGGACAAAATTTAAGAATCAATAAAAATCTGTCACTGGGTTTCACACACACTTTTGCCATGGTATTTTAGTTATTCCAGAAGATGTAGCAAATCAAAACTCTGTTCAAAAAATGAACATACTTACCTGTAGCAGGTATTCTATAAAAACTCATCCATTAATCCTCACATGGCGGCCAGTGAGGAACACTATCCAGCATAATATATCTTTAACAGCTCGCTGCAGTTCATTCGTGTTCTCTCTCTTTTATCTATATATATATATATATATACACACACACACACACACTAATGGCTTGTTTGTTTTGCTTTTTTTTTTTTCACTTTGATGTTTTTTGAGGGGAGGGATTTGAAAGTGGTCCTAAAATATAGATGCACTGAGCACAAAAACATCTAGCAAATGGCCATGTCCACTACTGTTTTTTGGGTTTTTTTTTTTTGGGGGGGGGGGGTTCGACTTTTTTCCTACATACAATATAAATGCATATGCTATCAACCTATATAATAAAACACACCTCCAACATTCTGAAGCTGACTGCATGGCTGAGGCATTCCTGCTCTCTGTATCCATCTCCTGAATTGACATCACGTACTTCCGGGTTCATCACAAGCAGAAGTCACCAACCACACGAGGTTTCTCAGCTTCAGAATGTTGGAGGTGCATTCTATTAAATAGGATTGGTCAGTTCCTTGAAGCACAGCCAGAGCTCAGCGTCCTGCACAGTAACACTCAAGACACCAGAGAGGGGGGGGAGGTATCTGTCACACACACTCTCTCTCTCTCTCTCTCACACAGTTCATGTCTTTCTCTCTCTCACTCTCACACACTCTATGTCTCACACTGTATCACATTCACTCTCTATGTGTCACACAGTCACTCACACACTCTCTTGGTCTCATACACTCAGTCTCACAGAGAGTCTGTCTTACACACACTCTCTCTCTCGCACACACTGTATCTGTGTGAAGCATACTCTCTCTCACACTGTCTTACATACGCACTTGCACACACTCTCATTCTCACACACACACTCGCACCCAGACTCACTCTCTCTCTCTCACACATTCACTCTCTCTCTCTCACACAGTCACTCTCACATACAAACTCCGAGGAAACCCTTGCTAGCGCCCGTTTCATTTGTGTCAGAAACGGGCCTTTTTTACTAGTAGAACATAACTTCTGAGGCAAAACCAACACATGTATTATTTAAGCAGAAGTGAGACTTCCTGGCAAAATGTGGTATTCCATCAACATTACTTCTGTAGCAAGACAAGAGTCATTCAGATGTAACTTTCTCAAAACACATTTTCATGGCAGGTAATCATTGCTCCACTGAGTGTAGAATATACTACTTTTACAGCTATTAAAAAATTACAATGTTACTGTAACTATTTTAGTTATTGTAATCCATCCAGAAAACATCAAACAGCAGATGCAAGGGAGTAAGTGACCTAACATTTTTGCAGTATTTTACACTCACTCAGTGATCCCCGCTTACCATCAAGGCAACCTCCCAGAAATATTAAACATTCATTACCATGCAAAAAAATCCAGGCGGTACCTCAAGACAATCTTAAGTTTATTAAAATATTGTTTGGTGTGCTCTCAAAATGGTACAGAGCAGGAAGATGCCGATTTAGATTGTTACAGTGAACAAAGTACATATTTCACTTATGCTATTAAGCGCTAGGAAACATCCAGAAACCACAGAATCTGCTGAAGCCTATTGCAAAGCTAGTACCCCTTCTGGCTCTATTCTTAAGGTCAAATTGTTATCACTGGGAGGTGCAGAGATCCACTACTCATCTAGTATCTTTCCAGTGCTGATAGAATGATTTCCTTCCAACAGAGACCACATTGCTTCTGGAGGCTATTAGATCATTTTTTTAACATGGACTGTTCTTACTCACAACTGAATCAGATCTCATAGATCCTGTTATTTTAGTCCATCAGACTTTAAGCAGCTCTAATTTAAACAAAACTTCAAAAACCTATGTAGCTGTCATACAAAATCGTTAAAGTGCTCCCAGTTAGCCACACCCACAGAATTAAGCAGCTTAAGCATGCTGTTCTGCTGACCCACATCAAAACCTTAAGCAAACATCATGCTGACACATGTAAACTATGAACACAATAAACAGGTGAACTATACAGCAAGAAAGAAGTTGCTTTAAATTACAATCCCATAACTGAAAAAAAAAACAACAACAAAAACACTGGCAGTACACCATAAAAAAAAAAATCTGGAAACAAAAACAACCTGCTATATAACGCCTTGGGTGAATCTCTACATAAAGATGGTTAATAAATCCCAATAAACAAATAAAGGAGAAAGCAACTTAGTCAAATACAGGCAAATTGGCAGCAAACAATCTAGTGTCACTGCTTTGAACTGATATTTTATTTTGTAAAGCACGCTGACTCCTTGCTAGTTGTGTATGTTTTTCCCCCTAACAGAACACACAAATCACTACTATTGTGTTTAAGCAATGCATAATTCATTATTCAGGAAAATGTCAGTGTATGATAGCCACACAGTCTCCAAAGAACTTGCAGAGCACAGAGGATACATGGCCTGCCCAAGGTCAAACAAAGTAATAGGCATGCAGAATTCTCCTCAGAGCTCCTCCCGATGTGGATGAAATGTTAATGTGAATTTAAAAAAAAAAAAAAAAGAATGGCAGATCACTAAGCAGGGATTTCAAAGCATGCCTGGTCACCAAGCGTCAGAAATAACAGTAAACTTAACCATTCATTTCAATTAACAGTTAAGGCAGTAAGGTTCCTCATTGATAATATGACAATAGAAGATTGAGGGGAGAAAAGTGTCAGGGCCTTCTATGCACCTAAAGACACAGAGCCAGCTCCAGAAGCACAGTGGACCCCAAAATAGCATGACATGCCTTGCCACTAAACCTTAAGGATGAACATGAATCAGAGACTTAAAACCAGTCACCTAATAAAATAAAGGAACCTATGCACCATCATGTAAATAAAGTGACTTACTAAGGAAAAGAGCACATTATACTTGATCTCCTTAATATTTCTAGGGAACACATGAAGATAGGTTTTCAACATGGTAAGTTAAAGGGAGCCTTAGATTTCACTTGACAGCCCTGACAATTCAGATTTAGATGACAGCAACTTCAAAAGGGAAGGATAAAATTTCTCATTTATTTCAGCATTGTGCATGCCAATACATACCACAGACTCTGCTGAAAAATATAACGGAAAACAAGTATACTGGAAATGTATCACTAGTCTTTTACTAAAGATTAGCACGTATCTGCCACAGAAACCATTTTATTTCTATGGGCTCTGCTGCAGTTAACATGCCTTTACCTTTTTGTAAATGGGGTCAACCTGGGTGGGCTCATCATAGATGCATCATTATCCTGTACCTCCGGGGGGGGGGGGGGGAGGGAGTCACACAGTTTTATTTGGCTGCTATCATGAAGTCACAACCACAAAAAGATTGACAAGTACTGCTCTAAGCCACGCTAGTAACAGCACTCAGTGGGAGGAGGATGTCACAAAACCAAAACCATTTCCATCATCAACAAACTTAGCTAAAAGAAACCTAAGTAAGCTGTAGTGTTCTCAGAAACTCACTACTCAATTTGTAGCTCAGGACTCAAGATGCTGTACAAGGGTTCTTGTAAGCCTTGAATTCTGCCTGCCATTTTTATACACTGAAGAAATACGGAATTCCATAAAATCTGCTTCCACTGAAGTACCATGCTTACCGCAAACTAACAGGAGAAGTTATCAATAAGGACTACTGTTGACCCCATTTATTAGTAACTAGATCTCAATGCATACAATGGGACCTGTGCGAAAATAGCACAAGTTAGTGGTAAAATAACATGATCGTCTTCTTTAGGGGTGATCGTCTTCTTTAGAGGTGTAGGGTTTTTTTTTTTCTTTAGAAAAAGTCCAAGGGAAAGGAATCATGATATTAAAGTGGAAACCTCAAAAGGAAAATAAAGTAAATATTACTCTACTGAGCAGATAACTAATGCCTTGAACATCCTACCAGCAAAAAGGACTGCATTTGACTATGCTTGGAACAGTGGATAGGAAGGAAGACTGACAGCAGTAATTGAAAGCAAGGAAACTGTGCCTGATTCACTACAGTCTTCTCTAATTTCTGTCTATCTGGAGGAGTAAGAAGCTTCTTAGATCAGACCCCAATGACAGAAACATCAGGCCATGGGAAAGCATTCCAAGCAAACAAAAAAATTAATTTGAAGTCTTCCATACTGCTCAAATACAGTACCCACCCAGCCATCAGATAAATGTTAAGCAGGACTAAATATGGAATGTGCACACAGGCTACCTGAACAAGATTCCAAAATAATATACCAGTTAAATAATGTCTCACTAGGTACATGCAAAAATTATAAACATCACCATCAGATTATCTTAAGACTGAAATAAAATGCCAATGCTTTGCGAAATTCCAGGCAAATAAAACAAAAAAACTGGTTTAGATGTATCATCTGACAAGGAACTTCAAGTGCTCCTAAAGTCTGGCACTTCATCCCACAATACAACAAACTTCACAAACAGGTTCTATATGCCTACGAGTAATCCTCAAGCTTCTGTAAAATTACACTGGAAAGATTTGATAGGACAAGGACCAGTTTCAAAAATCAGACATAAAATCAGAACTAGAAACACTAATAATTAAAAGCTTTTAAGCCAGATGTATGGAAAGTTAGGTACTAACCTGGTGACTATTTGTGGCCTGCTGTGCTATTTTTAACTATTCTTTCTGGCTGCAGGTCAAAGTTTTCCTAATGGAATTCCACAGAGAAAATGCTGGGAGAGGAGCCCAGAGGCCGCTCTCTGACTAGCCCTGCCAAGATGAGACAGACCCACAGGAAAAGCTTCTGTTTTGTCCACCAAAACCTTCTCCAGTATCATACTGGTACAGTGTGAGAGGACTTCCACCCCAGGGGTCCATTTTCTGCCAATCTCCACACACTTTAGACTAGCTCCATGCCCTGTCAGACCGCCCCCCCCCCCCCACCCCAATTTGGGGCCTGGGACACCTTCCTTCCTCCTCTCTACGTTTAGTCTGCCAAGGATCCTTCCATCCACCAGTTTCTGCCCCTAGTAGTCCCCCTCCTTTGCCCCAAGAGTCCACCAGCATCTACCAATGTATTTCCTCTCCCTCCTCTTCTACCTGCCTCATTCCTTTTTCCTATTCCAATGGTCTTTCCCCTCCCCCCAATCTATTAGCTTCGTTCCCCCTTCTCTGCATCAACGTCCCGTCCCCCCCCCCCCCCCCAAACTACCAGCCTCTATACCTCCCTCCCTCCCTCCCTCCCTGCCCCAAGGGTTCTCGCTCCAGAGCACCCCTTCCGGCTGCCTCTCGCTCCAGAACTCCTCTTCCGGCTGCCTCTCGCTCCCTTCCCCAAGGTCCCTCTTGTCTCAGGCCAGGGACTTTTTGTGTTAGGATTCTTCAGCAAAGCCTGCGCCCGCCCGCCCGTCCCACTCTATCCTGAGGAAGCGGCGGCGGGGGGAGGAGGAGATACAGTTCCGCCTCAAAACAAAAATAACAACGCTCCGAGCAAAGAAAAATCGCAGCAACGGCTCCAGCTAGCTCCCTCCTCCCTCTCCCTCAGGGCCGGTTCCCGCTCCTCTGCCCCGGGGCGGCTGCTCACCAGTAAACTCTCCACATTGATGGGCGAGCGCGGGTCCCGGATGATGGCTTCCAGCTTGCGCTGCCGGTTCCTCATACACTCCACGGTGGAGGCGGACATGATGGCGACCTCCCGGGCCGGGGCTCCGGGCTCTTCGCCCCTCGCTCTCCGCCTGTCCCGCTGCTCTCGCTCACCGCCCTCCTCCTCCTCCCCCGGCAGACGCAGCGCCGCCTCCTCCTCCTCAGCGCGAGCACCGACACCGCCCCGTCCTCGCGCCCTCCTCCATTCTCCGCGGCCGGCTCTGACATCAACTCCGACTCCTTTACCCAGCAACCCCCGCTCCCCGGCCGCCCCCTCTAAACAAGTCAGAAAGATTCTGAGACGGGGGCACAAAGCCGAAGGCGCGCTCGCCTCTGTCACATATTACGCACGCACCCAGATGTAATAATATAACATACATACGTAGCCAGGGCCGGTGCAAGGTTTTAGGGTGCCCTAGACGAACCTTCAGTCTTTTTCCTCCCTCCAACTTCTGCACTGGGTGCATGTGCACATCTCCAGTACTGAGCAAACTGCCACTTTCTTCAATGGGGCTAATTTCGAACTGAGTTCAGCACCCAACAGTTTTACAAATTTCTGCCATTATTTCCAGGTCTGTTTTGTCAGTTCTTTTGGGATTTAGCTCACACCCTTTCACTGCTAGTTCAAGGACAGCTATATTCAGACACATGCATTGCCCTGTACCCAAAGGGCTTACAATCAGACGGGGCAACATTGAGCCAGCAGCAGTTGCTTAAGCACTGACTACCATCGGCTGAATTAGACCCGGATGTTAAATGACCATCCATGTCCATAGGAGCCAACTTTTCAAAATGAATGGGGGTGCTGAATTTTTTTTTTTTTATACAAGTGGTGCATTCCCCCTCCCTCTCTCTGAGTTCCAGTCCCTCCCTCCCTCCGAGTTCCAGCCCCCCCCCCTATCGCTCCCTCCCAGTTCCAGGCCCCCCTCCCCTCCCTCCAAGTTCCAGGGCCGGCCTCCCACCCTCCAAGTTCCTGGGCCGGCTCCCCTCCCCTCCCTGTTCCAGGCCTCCCTCCCCCCATCCGTTCCTTCGAGTTCCAGGGCCGGTCCCCGTCCGAGTTCCAGGGCTCCCCTCCCTCCGAGTTCCAGGGTCTCTCCAAGTTCCAGGGCCGGGGGCCCCCCTCCCTTCCTTCGAGTTCCATGCCCCCTCACTCCGAATTTTAAAAGTCATCTTTCCTCTTCGGGGTTACGGCGGCAGCAGCAGTGAAAAGCGTTTAGGCTCAGCGCTTCAGCCTTCCCTTCTCTCTCTCTCAGCTCTGGTCCCGCCCTCATTTCCTGCCCTAAATTATGAGTCTCTTTTTTTGACCAAATATCGGTATGGCACAAAACATCAGCCAAATTAGCCCGTCTGGAGTAAGATACCATACAATTTTGTTGAGCAAAAACTCCATGGGTTGATAATTTAAAACAAACAGGAGAAAATATTTCTTCACTCAATGTGTGATTAAACTCTGGAATTAATTGCCAGATAAAGTGGTAAAAGCAATTAGCTTAGCAGGATTAAAAAAGGTTTGGATAATTTCCTAAAAGAACATTCCATAAACTATTATTAAGATGGACTTGGGGAAAATGCACTGCTTATTTCTAGGATAAGCAGCATAAAATCTGTTTTACTGTTCTGGGATCTTGCCAGATACTTGTGACCTGGATTGGTCACTGTTGGAAACAGGATACTGGGCTTGATGGACCTTCTGTCTGTCCCAGTATGGCAACGCTTATGTTCTTATGATCCAGCTATAGATCTAGATCTATATATAATTCCACATACACACAGCCATATGACTTCTTTAGAGATTCTGGCAGCTGTTAGTGATATAACAAAAAACGTTTTTAATGCGTGTTAACCATGTATGTGCCTACAATATCCCTATAGGCGCCTACATGGTTAGCATGTGTGCTAAGTGTAGACGTGCTAAAAACACTAATGCACCTTAGTAAACAGGACCCTTAATCCTATATAATAATTCTCACCTCCAACGTTCTGACTTGCCTGGGACCGTGGCTCATTCGGAATTGGTCTGCTAGGCTCCGTAGATCAGGCTGACATCACCGTAGCCATTATGATGTCAACTTCAGAACCCAGGGGGGGGGGGGAAATCATGCCTCACAGCTGAACCATGTCCAGAGGAGGGTCGCTGGACATGGGTGGCTGGAGGGGGGGCAGGGGAGAGAGGATGGTCGCTGGACATGGGTGGCTGGAGGGGGGACAGGGGAGAGAGGAGGGTCGCTGGACATGGGTGGCTGCAGGAGGCAGGGGTTGCTGGACATGTGTGGCTGCAGGGAGGCAGGGGAGAGGAGGAGGGTCACTGGACATGAGTGGCAGGAGGGGGGCAGGGGAGAGAGGAGGTTCGCTGGACATGGGTGGCTGCAGTGGGCACAGGAGGAGAGGATGGTCACTGGACATGGGTGGCTGCAGGGGAGACGAAGAAAACCTTGCTAGCGCCCATTTCATTTGTGTCAGAAACGGGCCTTTTATACTAGTTTTCAATAAAAGAGATTGCAACCTCTAATGTATAAATTTTCACAGGACCAATACAATAGCAAAATGTTTTTATTTTGTTTAGTATATATATTTTTTTTGGGGGGGGGGGTTGTTGTTTGTATTTTTGATTTATTGTCTAGCAGGTTCCTCTGGCTCCCTTAGACTTCCATCTAGTAAACAGTAAAGGACAACACATAAATACCAAAATGGCCTACCAGTTTACTGGATATGATTTGTCCACTTTGGCTAGACATACCTACAAATTCTTCTACGGAACCCATCACCTATTTCACCTTTCCACAAGTCCCTCACTCAAGCTTATTGGAGGCAATTTATAAAAGTACCACAAAGGGATGCACTAGTGTCAATTCTATAGCAACTTGACACACCTAAACCGTTATAGAAAACTAGCTCAAAGAGGGGCATTTTCAATATGACGTCTAAGTTCAAAACATCCAAAATCTGAATAGAAAAGAAGTTCATTTAAAAAATAAAAATGTTTATCTTTTGTTTTTGAAGATACTGTTTCTAACAAAGGTTTTGTGCTTTGGACGTTTTTGTTGGGGGTTTTTTTTTTGGTCCATTAAAAAAAAAAATGTGTCCAAGTGAAAAACGTAGAAAATCAAGCTATTGGGATGTAGGAGAGGCCAGCATTTTTAGTAGACTGGTCTCCCAAACATCCCAGGAAATAAATGGGGCACCCTAGGGGGCACTGCAGTGGACTTTAAAAACATGCTCCCAGGTACACATCTCACCGTTGCTCCCTTATCTTGTCTACTAAGCCCCCAAAAACCCACTGCCCACAACTGTACACCACAATAGCCCTTATGGGTAAAGAGGGCACATATATGTGGGTACAGTGAGTTTCTGGTGAGTTTTGGAGGTTCACATTTTCCCCCACAAATGTGACAGGTAGAGGGAGATAGGGACCAGAGTCCCCCACTCCATGGTGCATTGCACTGACCAGTACACTACTCCAGGGACCTGCATGCTGCTCTAATAGACCTGGCTCTAAAATCTGAAGTGGTCATACAGGCTGCTATTCACATTTGTGGGGGGTCACCCCTGATTCCCTCCAGGGGTTATCTGGTCATTTATGGCACCCTTTTGTGCCTTATTCATTATAAAAACAGGTCTAGCTCAAAAGTCTTAGTTTTAGTCCTAGACACTTTTGTTTTGTTCCATTATGGCTGAACAACGTCCAAGTGTTAGGAACGCCCAGATTCTGCCCTTAACACACCCCTGACATACCCCCTTGTGATTTGAATGCACTTCTGATGGACTTCATAGAAAAATGACTAAAAATTGGTTTTGAAAATACCAATTTTAATGTTTTTGTGAGAAAAACGTCCAAAAGCAGATTTATGCCACGTTTTTGGACGTTTTTCTCTTTTGAAAATGAGCTCCAAAGACACTTTGGCATGCCAAAAATTAGGGGTAGCAGCTTATGTCAATGGCTGGTGTAAACTGGTGTGTCTAAATACACCAATCAATGTATTAAACTAATAGTATTCTATAAGTTGCGCACATCATGTGGCGGCATGCCCATGAAACCATTGGCGTAGCCACAGGTGGGCCTGGGTGGGCAGTAGCTGGTGGGTATCCCAAGCGCCACCAGCTGAAGACTTCCCCCTGATGGTAACGAAAACGCTTGCCAAGGTGGAAAGAAGTGTTTTCCCGCCAGCTGAGATATTTTTTTCATGGGGGAGGGGGGAGGGAGAGCACTTGGTGCCCACCCACTTCTTGCCCAGGCCCACCCAAAATCTGTTGTCTGGCTACACCCCTGCACCCTTGCTCTGCCCATGACAATGCCTTCTTGGTGTTGCATGCTATGCAAAGTAGGCACACTGTTTATATAATAGCACCTAACATTTACATGTATAACTGCCCATTATTGGCACCAATCATTGGCATAAGTGCTAATGTTCTATAAACTTGACGTGCTATTGGAATGTATATTTGGAAGCCAGTTTATAAAATAAGGTTTGATTCCCAGTGCAGCTTCTTGTGACCTTGGGCTAGTAACTTAACCCTCCATTGCTCCAGGTACAAAAACTTAAGATTGTGAGCCCTCTAGAGACAGAGAAAGTTCCTGCATATAATGTGTACAGCACGCTGCATACATCTAGAAGCACTATAGAAATAATTAGTAGTAGTAGGATTTAGAAGAGGAATTATCAAAGCAGCAATGGATTCAAATTCATTTAGGTTTCTGCCAGGTACCTGTGACCTGGATTGGCCACTTCTGGAAGCAGGCTACTGGATAGATGGACCATTGGTCTGATTCAGAATGGCTGTACTTTTTGGTACCTGGGGCAATGGAGGGTTAGGTGACTTGCCCAAGGTCACAAGGAGCTGCAGTGGAAATTGAACCCAGGTTACCAGGATCAAAGCCTGCTGCACTAACCATTAGGCCACTCCTCCACTTATTTTCTTTTAGTATTGCAACTGCTTCTCTGAGAAGGATGCCCCAATGGGTTTTTTTTTCCATAGATCCAGTAGTTTTACTGTTGTAACTGCTACACTGTGCAGCTTACCCCTATGCATATTTCAAGATCTGATGGTTTTAAGGTTGTACCTGCCACATTCTGCAGATAACATTAGTAATTAATTTCTATTCTCTTAATTCTAGGAATCTTATGTGTTTATGCCATGCATTTTTACTTCATTGTGCTACATGTTTTCACTTTACAATCTGTGAAATTAATCCTTTTCTCTACTCTGGCCCCAAACCACATGAGCCTTCATTTGCAGTTCATTAAGTGGGCGCTTATCCCATCTTCACTTTCTCCTCATTCCTGCTCACCTACTATGGCAATGAAAAACACAATGATCTCCTCTGGAACCTGATACATCTGCACCCTCAGCTGTCAGTATGTGTCAGTATGGCCTAATGACAGAAACTCATTCTTTCTGGCAGTGGCAATGGAACACCTTTTGTTGGAAGGGCCAAACAAACCCATCTTCAATTCTACCCCTAAGCTCTGTAGTTGCTGATGCAGTGTTGGTCAAAATATTCTGCTGCCTATGCTCTATGAGGTGGGCTGGGGGGAACAGAGAAGTTAGGAATATTGGCAATGTCTGCAGCCTTTGATTCTTGAGCCTGATTTCTGCTCCAAGAGTTGGTAAACTTGAATCGTGTGCTGTCTTTGGCGCTGGCCCAAATATATGCAATATTTCATTACTTATAAATATTAGACTATAAATGACTCACAAGGGAGCAATAGCTGTTAAAATCATACAAAGTGTTTTCCTATTGATGTTAAGGTTTGGTAATGGAATGGTTTTCAACTCTCTCTTGCATGGTGGTTCATCAAAAACAAATAAAGATATTGCATTTGCTGTAGCAATTAATTCTAATAGTTAAACATCACACGAAAGTGCAGAGGGAATTACTATTGTCATTGAATTTCATAGAAGGTAATAATGCTCGTTTTTAAAGCACATAGACTTACTAAGTTACGTGGAGGGGCATTTTCGAAAGAAACGTCTGAATCAGAATTTGGACGTTTTACAAAGACGTCCAGATTCTAAACAGGAAAGAAAGTCATTTTCGAGAAAGATGGACGTGTTTGGTGATTTGGACGTCCTTTGTTTGGTCCATTTTTGAACAAAAGACTTCCAAATGCAAAACGTCCAAAACACAGGGGGAATGGCTTAATGGTTAGTGCAGCAGGCTTTGATCCTGGCAACATGGGTTCAATTCCCACTGCTGCTTCTTGTGACTTTGGGCAAGTCAAATGCACAAAGGGCATTTTTGGATATGACATCTAAGTCTGAATGTGGACGATTTTTGTAAAACGTCCAAAATCAGAAAAGGAAAGGTAATTTTCTACAAAAAAAAAGTATCTTTTCCTTTTGAAAATGCTGTTTGGAAAAACGTTTTGTAATTTGGATGTTTTATTCTTTGGTCCATTTTCAAACAAATACATCCAAATGCAAAACGTACAAAATACACAAGAAAATCCACAATAAAGTGAAAACATTCACATGTTCTAAGTGTGGTAAAAGCTTTGGTTGTAATGTAAATCTCAAAGTGCATCAGAAAGTCCACACGGGAGAGAAACCATTTGCATGTATAGAGTCTGGTAAAAGCTTTGGTTGGAAAGAAAGCCTCTCATGGCATCAGAGAATCCACACAGGGATGAAACCATTTACATGCACTGAGGAGGTAAAAGCTTCAGTTGCATTAGGACAGGTAATTAGGGAATGTACACTCTTGCTATGAAGTATGGAAAAATAGCACTCTGGTATTTAGATATATGTAATGAGACTGCCTTTTCATCTGTAGATCTGAATTCAAAGCCCAAATCTAATGATAAACAATAGACACAAGGCTCAGATGTTATTTAAACAAAAAAAAAATAGAAAGCTTGGCATCAGGTAGAATAGTGGAAAAGTGACATCCCAGGAAAGCAATAGGGCCTCCTTGGGGACACTGCAGTGGACTTTATAAAATGCTCCCAGGTACATATATGACCATTGCCTACATTGCCCCAGGTACAAATAAGTACCTGTATATAATATGTAAGTCGCATTGACCCTGCTACGAGTGGGAAAGCACGGGGTACAAATGTAACAAAAATTTAAACAAAATTATCTTGTCTGCTGAGCCCCCAAAACCCACTACCCCCAACTGTACACCACTACCATAGCCCTTACAGGTGAAAGGAACACCAATATGTGGGTACAGTGGGTTTCTGGTGGGTGTTGGAGGGCTCACAGTTTCCTCCACAAGTGTAACAAACAGGGGGAGGTAGAAGCCTGGGTCCACCTGTCTGCAGTGCACTGCACCACTGCTAGACTACTCCAGGGACCTGCATGCTATTCTAACTGACTAAGGTGCACCACTGAGGTTTTCGGGGCTCAGTAAAATTCACCAGTGGGAAGATCTTTGGAGCAGATTGAAACATGGTAATATGAATGCCATTACTTTGCTGCATCAGGAATAAAAGATTTTTTCAGCATATGCAATAGGATGCTGTGTACTGAAGCTCTGCAACCATTGTCATGCATTTATTATGTCAGCCCTAAAGCTGGTACCTCAAGCACTGGAGGGCAAAGTGGCTTACCCAAAACTTTACTGCAACAGACAAATATCCAAACTTCATACTTTCTTGTAACAAAGCAGTTCACTTGGTATCAAACAGTTCAATTTGCTGAAAGAAGTTTTTGTGCCAGTCCAAGACTATTGATAGAACTACTATCCACTAAATTTGCAGTCTCTTATAATCCTACGGTATTTATATATTTACAGCTCCACCAGTCCAATACCCATCCTTTTGAGTAGAATAATCCAAGGCTGTGCTTGCAGTTCATTTTGCAGCAAGTTGTCTCATTGGGATTTATCCAGCTGCCAGATCCACTTAGGACCAGACCTTCCTGTCTGTCCTTCCTCCAAAGGTACACTTCCATAAGCTGTTGCCTCTGGAATTGAACAGGCTGTTTCCTGTTCTGCTCCCGGGCTAGGTTAACCCTTCTACACACCTGGAGCACTCCTTAATCTCCACAGTTAATGCTTCAGTTGGCAAAAACCTCCTCTTAATTCAGCCTTAGGTTAATGGGCCTATCCAGGACACCCCCTCTCCTCACGGGTCCTGTTGGGGGGGTAGAGGTAACCAAAGACCATGTGCTTTGCACAACTTTTATTAATCTTAACTCCTCCCCTATATGACATCTCCTGTCTATCTAAACCCACAAACATTTCCCACAGCAACTTTTCCATAAACATTCCTCTTTGGGCTGGGCTTCTCACTCTCCCTTTCCAACCTGCTTCCTCCCTCCAGTAACTTTGAAGGAGGGGTCCCTCATTAGTATAATAATCCCCAATATATTGAGGGATTACGAACTTAAGAACATTGCTTCATTGTAAACAGACATGTGAGCTTAATAATTTAATTAATTCTAATCAGAATTTGAGAGGGTTTAACATGATTTGATCTTATTTTGTAAGCAAATGAAAAAGGATACGTATCTGAACTGTGTATAAGAGAATCATACAAGAGATTTACTTGGGCCTGTTATAATAATAGCGTAAAGGCACTTTGAACACTTGTTTTCAAGCACTGAATGATTTATTAAATTGTTTGCTACACTTATAATTGATGGACTAGTTCTATTCATTACAGGGCCAGATTTAAGATGCATGTGCCCATAAGTAGCACTGGAAGGCTTATCCTGAAGAGAAAACAGAGCAAGTGATCCTGAAGAAAGTGAAACCAGGCTCCATAAGATGGCTTCAAAATGTGGCATCTTAGGTAGTTGCTTATGTTGTCTCTGCAGATTTAATATATAGCTTGTTCAATAACTTTATTGATTATAAGCAGATGATCCTTCACTGAAGTGATCCTGTGCCTTTTTGTTTTTCAAATTCTACATGTGTATCAGTTGAACTGTGTTAAGAAATTGTGTATAAATTATAATATACACAAGGAATTGTATAATACACTATTCCTACTGTAAGTATTGCACATCAGCTCTAGCTATTACTATCTACCTCCAAGGGACGTATTGGATCCCTTTTAATAAGCAAAGTCCTAAGGATGAGTTTGTGGGTAAACCTAGAGGGTGACTGAAACTGGTTTCTTCAGCGTTGGCAGAAACCAAATCTGTGACCGAAATTTGCTGCTTGGTTTTGGCTGAACATAAGAACATACGAATAGCCATACTGGGTCAGATCAATGGTCTATCTAGCCCAGTATCCTGCTTCCAACAGCGGTCAATCCAGGTCACAAGTACCTGGCAAAAACCCAATTAATAGCAAACATTTCATGCCACCAATCCAGGGGCTTCCCCCGTGTCCATCTCAATAACAGACTATGGACATTTCCTCCAAGAACTTGTCCAAACCTTTTTTAAACCTAGATACACTGACCACTGTTACTACACCCTCCGGCAAAGAGTTCCTTAACTATTAACTATTCTTTGAGTGAAAAAAATATTTCCTTCTATTTGTTTTAAAAGTATTTCCATGTAATTTCATCAAGTGTCCTCTGGCCTTTACACTTTTGAAAGAGTGAAAAATTGATTAACTTTTACCTGTTCTGCTCGACTCAGAATTTTATAGACCTCAATCATATCCACCTCAGCCATCTCTTTTCCAAGCTGAAAAGCCCTATGGGCTCATTTGCGAAAGAGATGGAAGTCCATCTTTCGACATAAATTGGAACATGGACGTCCATCTCCCAGGGACATCCGAATTGGTATAATCGTAACCTGATTTTGGACGTCTCCAACTGCAGTCCGTCACAAGGACGTCCAAATTTCAAGGGGGCATGCCGGAAGCATGGTGAAGGCAGGACTTGGGCGTGCCTAAGACTTGGACGTCTTTGAGCCATAATCGAAAAAAGCAAGGATGTACTAAAGTAAAACTTGGACGTTTTCACCCTGACATGTTTTTATTACGAATAAGGCACAAAAAGGTGCCCGAAATGACCAGATGGCCACCGGAGGGAATCGGGGATGACCTCCCATTATTCCCTCAGTGGTCACTAACCCCCTCCCACCCTCAAAAAACATTTTAAAAAATATTTTGTGCCAGCCTCGGATGTCATACTCAGGACCATGACAGCACATGCAGGTTCCTGGAGCAGTTTTAGTGGTACTGCAGTGCATGCCAGACAGGCGGATCCAGGCCCATACCCTCCTTACCTGTTACATTTGTGGAGTAAACAGCGAGCCTGCCAAAACCCACCAGAAACCCACTGTATCCACATATAGGTGCCCTCCTTCACCTGTAAGGGCTATGGTAGTGGTGTACAGGTGTGTGTAGTAGGTTTTGTGGGGGGTTGGGGGGCTCAGCACACAAGGTAAGGGAGCTATGTACCTGGGAGCAATTTATGAAGTCCACTGCAGTGCCCCCTAGGGTGCCTGGTTGGTGTCCTGGCATGTCAGGGGGACCACTGCACTACAAATGCTGGCTCCTCCCACAACCCAAGGACTTGCATTTGGCTGTTTTTGACATGAACGTCTTTGGTTTCGAAAATCGCCGAAAGTCAAAGACGTACATGTCTAAGGAAGTCCAAATTTAAGGGCATCCTTGGTATTTTCGAAACGAAAGATGGAAGTCCATCTTTTTTCAAAAATACAGTTTTCCCCGCCCCCGGATTTGGACGTTTTACAAAGATGTACAAATCCAAACATAGATCTTTCTTTTGAAAATGCCCCTCCTAACTGTCAGCATTCGTTGTCTAGGTATGGTCCTGGGTCCAGTCCGTAGAGGCAGTGGGTTCTTAATAATGCACAATCCACACGGGTTTGGATAGAAAGTATATTTTATTTGCATATATAGGCTCACTGTCTGGCTGCTCCCAGATACCCAGAGAGGACAAAGGGTATGTTAATTAGAGGTACTTGCGAAAACAAAGGGCTAGCAGGTAGATGGGCACCATTTGGTCCATCTGCCATCTTCAGGGCTTCCTGAGGGGGGAGGGTTATCAGAAGCTGGTTTCATATTAATCCTGACATCCAGCAATCCTGACACCAATCTCTTTAGCCTTTTCTCATATGGGAGGAGTTCCTTCCCCTTTATCATTTTGGTTGCTCTTCTTTGAACCTTCTCTAATTCCACTATATCTTTTTTGAGATACGGCAACCAGAATTTAATGCAATACTCAAAGTGAGGTTGCACCATGGAGCTATACAGAGGCATTATAATATTGGTCTTATTTTACACCCTTTTCCTAATAATTCCTAGCATCCTCTTTGCTTTTTTGGCTGCCGCTGTACACTGGGCAGAAGATTTCAGTGCATTGTTAGTAGTGTATCTCACTGCCATTTGTCAAAATTAATTGATTTTAACAGATGACATGCCCACTTCCATGTTTTCAGCCAATCAGAAGCTAGGACACACCCAAGCCCTGCCCACTCCCCACCAGGGGCATAGCCAGACGTCAAGGTGGGAGGGGGCCAGAGCCCAAAATGGGCGGACACATTTTGATTTACCTCCCCACAACTCCTTCACTGCTGCCCTGCTGCTGCATATACATTAGCTGGCGGGGGTCCCCAACCCCCACCAGCTGAAGCACCACCGCTGCTGCCGCACATACCTTGGCTGGCAGGGGTCTCCAATCTCCACAAGCTGAAGCATTTGTCCAGCACTGGTCTCCGGTGCCGCCGCATTGCCAGCCCTGCTCTCTCTTCCTCTTATGTTTGGCATGCTCATTTTAATGAAATTGAGCATGTACACATCCTCAGTTTAACTAAAACGAGTGTGCCTGATGTGAGGGGAAGAGAGAGCAGGGCAGGCAATGCGGCGGCACTGGAGACCAGTGCTGGAAAAATGCTTTAGCTAGCGGGTGTTGGGGACCCCTGCCAGCCAAACCAGGGGCACAGAATCAATTTGGGGGGCCCAAACCAATGTGGCCCCCCATAGCTAAGACACTACTCCCCACCCCGTGGATGACATCACCAGATATGATTTACTGACCCCACATCTCTTGCATGCTATGCCCCTTGCCCCACCTTGTTTGCATAGCCCTGCCCAACCCCCCCCCCCACACCCTTTTTGCATAGCCCTGCCCCAACTCTGCCCCTTTGGTGATGTCACAGGAAGTAACATCGTAGCCATGCCTTTTTCCCAAGAAGGCGGCCACTACTGTATACATTGTGTTAGTTCCTGTTTCCATTACTAGCCACTATCTTGGATGAGGGGGGGGTCACATGATGGACAGTGATGTAAAAAAAAAAACAACACTGACCCCTACAGCCTCGACAGAATTTACTTGTACATACGCAGCTTAACCTTTTTTTTTCTCACAGAAAAAAAAATAGGCATTTGTTTTTCTTTTTTTCTTTTAAAAAAGGACACCTTTTTAAACTGGATTGTGTTAGATCAGTCTGCTTTTAAGAACGACAGGAAGTATTAGCCTGCTGTACAAAGCCTCCCTGCTTTTTCAAGAGAGATCGCAATGGCTCTGGCTCACCAGGCTTCCTTTTTTTCAAAGCTGTTGTAAGGTAAGTTTCACAAGAAAACGGAGGGCTTTTTTCTGAAAACGTTGAAAAAAAAACTCACTCTGTCTGCTTTAAAGAACGACACTGATTGCTGAGTGACATCGGGTCTCCAGTGTGCAACTAAATTATAAACAGTGTCAAATATAAAATGTGACTTATTTATAATATATCTCACACCATCCAAATCCCATGAAGATTCAGCTTAAATAACAGTCTGCTCAAAAACTAATCAAACAACAAGGCATACCAAAACAGTCTCAAAACATAATAGTCTTCGGTTGATGATACAATCTAGTTTGTGACATAAAATTGGTTCACTTATCTGAGTCATTAAAGTCACTGGAATTCAGAACCTTTTATTCCAAATGAGGTTCTACACAGCTCTGTTTCAGAAATTCCTTCTATCCTCAGGAACCCTGTATCGAGTATGGAAAATTCCCTGACCAAGACTGTAGGTGAGTGTGTCGTTTCAAAATGGCTAGTTAAACTGACTCTTCATGGGATTTGGATGATGTGTGATCCAAATCCCATGACACTGTTTATAATTTAGTTGCACAACAGAGACCTGATGATGGTACAGGTGTATCTTGTGACAAATACTCTATTCCTTTTGGATGGAGGATTGGACACTCCAAATATCACAATATCCCCCCTGTTTACAAAGATGGTGCCGTAATGCTGATACAGCCCATTCAATAGGCTGTGTCAGCATTGCTGCATGGCTTTGTAAACGGGGGGGGGGGGGGGGGGGAGTATATTAGTTACATAGTTTTTGCAGTTGTCTAATCTCCAAATCTCCATTTAGATGTCAGAGGATACTCCTTGTATATGTACGAGCAGGTTTTTTGTTTTTTAATAGAAAAAAAAAGCACTGTCCATGCTTATTCATTATGCAAATGTGGCCTAGTGGTTAGGGTGGTGGATTTTGGTCCTGGGGAACTGAGGAACTGAGTTCGATTCCCACTTCAGGCACAGGCAGCTCCTTGTGACTCTGGGCAAGTCACTTAACCCTCCATTGCCCCACGTAAGCCGCATTGAGCCTGCCATGAGTGGGAAAGCGCGGGGTACAAATGTAATTTAAACAAAATAATAATACTCTTTTACTAAGGTGCACTAACAGATTTAGGGCCCAGTTTACTAAGCCGCACTGTAGGCGCGCAAACGTTTTAGCACGCGCTAAAATTTGCACTCGCCAACAACGCTAGAGGTACCCATAGGATTTTACAAAGTTAGCGTACCTACAGTGCGGCTTAGTAAACAGGGCCCCTAGCATGCACTAACAATTAGCACATGCTAAATGATAAGATGCCCATAGGAATATAATGGGTGTCTTATCATTTAGTGCACGCTAATCATTAGTGCGTGCTAAATCCATTAGCACACCTTAGTAAAAGGACCCCTAAATCAACACAAAAAGAAATGTAAAAATAATCCTACTACAACATTATATTCAACTACAGGGGTGTAAGATACCCAAAACTAAAACCAAACAATTTAAAGAGTATTGCACATGAGGTCAGAGAGATGGTTAACATATAAATAGGTAAGAGAGTAAGAGGAGTTAGAAAGGAGTTAGAAAATAAGGGGACTAATTTAAAGAAAGGTGCACATGAGGTCAGAGAGACGGTTAAATATTATATCAGCTAGGGTAGGCGTGGATAAACATGTCCTGCTGCAGTATGTGCAGCTTGTGTCACTCCTTGTTTGAGTGAGACTAACAAGTTAGTTACTTCTTCCATTAAAGGTCTAGATGAAGAGCCAAGCTTTCACCTGCTTCCTGAAGTAGAGATAGTCTTGTGTTAAGCGGAGCCTTTTAGGGGTGCATTCCAAAGTGTGGGGGCTATCCGGAGAAGGCTCGCTTGTGGGTATCACATTGTGTAATGTCTTTTGGCGTGGGTGTGGTTAGTGATAGTCCTTGAGAGGACCTTAGTGTCCTTAGTGGTGTGTAGAGGGTCATCCTGTTCTTCAAGTACTTGGGGCCCTTTCCTTTAAGGGCTTTGAAGGTCAGAATAGAGTATTAAATTTAGCCCTGTATTGTACTGGTAGCCAATTAAGTTTTTGCAAAAACGGTGTGATGTGGTCATGTCGCTTGAAACTTTCTACAAGTCTTGCTGCAGCATTCTGAATCAATTGAAGCTGGTGCAGGCCCTTTGTAGTCAGACTGTTGTATTGTGCATTGTAGTAATCCAGTCTTGATGTTATCATGGCATAAACAACTGAGATAAGATTTACCTTCTCGATGTAAGGAGAGAGGCAGCATAGCTGTCGCAATTAGTAGAAGCAGCTTTTTAAGGTTACTTGGATTTGGGGAATCAGAGTAAGTGTTGAATCTAATTGTATTCCAAGGTTCCTGACTTGTGATCTGAGGGGGAGTTTGTACTTCTCAAAAGATATTTTGGTGTTAGGTATGTATCCACTTGTGTTAGGGACCCAGAAAACCTCAGTTAGATAGAGTAAAATGGGCTTTTATATATACCGTGTTACAATATTATGGGTTTGAACATAGGCGTAGACTGGGGGGGGGCGAGGGGGGGCAATGCCCCCCCCCAAACGACGCGAGGCGCCGCCGCGCCATTAGTTAAAAAAAAAAAAAAAACACATGCAGGCACGCGCTCCTCTCCGTCCGCTTAGCTTCCCTGCCCTCTCTATCTGCATCCCGCCTTCCTCTGACGTCATTTCCTTTCGGGCGGGGCGCAGACAGAGAGGGCAGGGAAGCCAAGCGGACGGAGAGGAGCGTGTCCGTCTACCCCTCTCTCTTCCTCCCTCCCTCCGGCGCAGGCAGCAGTCTTTTCCAGCGTTCCTGGCAGCGGTAGCGATGTACACGCTGCCTTTGGCTCTGCCCCGAAGCCTTCTCTTCAAGTTCCTGTTCCCGCATAGGTGGGAACAGGAACTTGAAGAGAAGGCTTCCGGGGCAGACCGAAGGCAGCGTGTACATCGCTACCGCTGCCAGGAACGCTTGAAAAGACTGCTGCCTGCGCCGGAGGGAGGGAGGAAGAGAGGGGGTAAACGGAGTCACCATCTTGGACCTCGCGGAGGGGGTGGGGAGCAGAGGGAAGATGGATGGGACGGAGGGATGGTGAGCAGAGGAAAGGAACAGAAGATGGATGGGACTGGGAGGGATGGTGAGCAGAGGAAAGGAACAGAAGATGGATGGGACTGGGAGGGGTGGGGAGCAGAGGGAAGGAGCAAGAGATGGTTAGGACTGGGAGGGGTGGGGAGCAGAGGGAAGGAGCAAGAGATGGTTGGGACTGGGAGGGGTGGAGAGCAGAGGGAAGGAGCAAGAGATGGATGGGACTGCGAGGGTGGGGAGCAGAGGGATGGACCAGGAGATGGATGGGATTGGGAGAGGTCAGGCACAGCAGAGGGAAGGAGCAGAAGATGGATGGGACGGAGGGATGGTGAGCAGAGGGAAGGAACAGAAGATGGATGGGACTGGGAGGGGTGGGGAGCAGAGGGAAGGAGCAAGAGATGGATGGGACTGGGAGGGTGGGGAGCAGAGGGAAGCCTACTGGAAAGAAGACACTGCATAAAACAGAAGACACTGGGATCAAAGCGAATAGAAAAACTAAATGATCAGACAACAAAGGTAAATAAAAGTATTTTATTCATAATTTATTAATTGAAATGTGTCAGCTTTTTGAAATGTGCATCTGTGATATTTTGCCTGTAAATTTCATTTCCTTCCTCCATATTAGCATATTCATTTGCATATGTATATATGCAAATGATATGCTAATATGCCCCACCCATTCTTTGCCCCCCCAAATGAAACAGTCAAACTACGCCTATGGATTTGAATGATCATTTGTCGAAGCAATTCACATATTGTATTTTGTTTCAAAATCCAGGATGTGGGTAAATGAAGACCTATCAGAAGACTTTGCCTTCCTTAGAGGGATCCGACAGGGCTGCCCATTGTCACCTATGCTTTTTGTACTGACTTTAGACCCTTTGATATGAGACATTATTACTAATCCAGAAGTTAAAGGCATAGGGGAAGGGAAGGATGTATTTATGATTGTGGCCTTTGCGGATAATTTGCTGGTCCACCTGGCCAGTCCCCATATCTCCCTTCTTGCGCTGCTAGGCATTTTTATAGAATATAGGGCCTATGCTGGCTTAAAATTAAATCTTTCTAAATCAGAGACCTTGTCCACAATGCACCATATGAAATCAAATCTCTTCTCCAAGTCCCACATAGTGTATTACTGTATTCTCTGGGAGAGGTGGAGGGGCATAATCGAAAGGGACGTCCAAGTTTTCATGAGGACGTCCTTGCAAAACGTCCCGATGCAGGGGCGGGGAAACCCATATTATCGAAACAAGATGGACGTCCATATTTTGTTTAGATAATACGGTCAGGGACGTCCAAGTCTTGAAATTTTGATTGTCCTTAGAGATGGTCGTCCCTAGACATGATTGTTTCTGATTTTCGGCAATAATGGAAACCAAGGACGTCCATCTCAGAAACGACCAAATGCAAGTCCTTTGGTCGTGGGAGGAGCTAGCATTTGTAGTGCACTGGTCCCCCTGACATTTATTTATTTATTTATTTATTTATTGCATTTGTATCCCACATTTTCCCACCTTTTTGCGGGTTCAGTGTGGCTTACAATATGAGTTAAATGTTGAATATACAATTTGTTACAGATTGATTATGGATTACATTGTGCAGAGTTATGCGAAATAATTGAGGTGTCGTTAAGGAATGTAACAATGGAACACAAACATTGAAACTTTGGAAGGAAACAATGGGAGCTTAGAGAGCAATAAAAAGGCATGAAGACATATGGTATATATCTTTCTGTGAGTAAAGGTATGAATGATGTGATAATACGGGAATGAGAGTTCAGAGGTGAATGTATGATGCATTAGTGAACAGCAAGTGTGGGCTTTATGTGTTTTGGTTCTTTCCGTAAATTTTTTCAAAAAGATGGGGTCTTCAATAGTCTGCGGAAGGAAGCTTGCTCGTTGATTGTTCTTAAGTTGCGCAGCAGTGTATTGCCAGGACACCAACCTGGCACCTTAGGGGGCACTGCAGTAGACTTCATAAATTGCTCCCAGGTACATAGCTGTCTTACCTTGTGTGCTGAGCCCCTCAACCCCCCCCCCCCCCCCCACTAAAACCCACTACCCACAACTGTACAACATTACCATAGCCCTTACAGGTGAAGGGGGGTGCCTAGATGTGGGTACAGTGGGTTTCTGGTGGTTTTGGAGGGCTCGCTGTTTCCTCCACAAACGTAACAGGTAGGGGGGTATGAGCCTGGGTCCGCCTGCCTGAAGTGCACTGCACCCACTAAAACTGCTCCAGGGACCTGAGTATCAACAAAAGGATGAAGGCTACTGTGGCTCTAACTCAGATAATCAAACAACAAGTGAAAAGTCCAATATAAATCAGGGGCGTAGCTAAGTGGGGCCACGGGGGCCTGGGCCCCTGTAGATTTGGCCCTGGACCCCCCTGCCGATGACCCTCTCAACCCCCCCCCTCCCGCTGCCAACCCGCCGTCGCCGTCTGCTATCTTTGCCGAGGTCCTCTTCTTCCTTTGTTCTGCTTCTGAGTCTGACGTCTTGCACGTACAATGTGCAAGACGTCAGACTCACAGAAACAGAACGAAGCCGTGCAGATCGCAAGGCTTCATTCTGTTTCTGTGAGTCTGACGTGTATGTGCAGGACGTCAGACTCAGAAACAGAACGAAGGAAGAAGAGGACCTCGGCTGGCGGGGGTTGGGGTCCCCCGTCAGCAAAGGTAGGTGATGGTGGGGGAGGGTTGGCAGTGGGAGGGGGGGGATCGAGAGGGTCATCGTCGGGGGATGGGGGTCAAAGTTGTTGTTGTTGGTGGTGGTGGTGGCGGCGGCGGCAGGGGGGGTGGCAATGGTGGGGGGTCGGCAGCGCCGGGGGAGAGGCTAAAATGTGTCCCCTCACCTTGGGCTCTGGACCCCCCTCCCGCCAAAGTCTGGCTATGCCCCTGATATAAATGCTTAATCAAATAATTAACATGATGTATTTAAAATTCCAATCTTCCTTTATTTTCAAACATGCTCTTCTTTTTATGTAACAAACAATTGTTTATTTATTTATTTGCTACATTTGTATCCCACATTTTCCTACATATTTGCAGGCTCAATATGGCTTACATAATATCGTGAAGGCATTCGTACTTAGCAATGGCTCGACGGTGGGCCAAACCCGTTTCACTTTACATGCTTCATCAGGAGCCGTGGATCAACTTTCTTATAATATCTAACAAGATGGTATCACATATTCTTGTGATCACCTATAAAACAGATACATAACAAGTGAGCTCATGTTGACATTAAATAATAGTAATGTAACAAAGAGAGGGATCTAAGTACAGAAAAGACCAAGCAAAAAAACAAAACAAAACAGCACAAAGGGCCTTTAAAAACAAAAGGGAACACAGTTCTTTCATTTAAAAAATCCTTTGAAACTTACACTGTTGCTGTGTGAAAGCCTTGCACTTCATTTCATTTGGAGGAACATATCACAAAAACTTTGGAAAGCATCAGCCTTTTGAAATTAGTCTGTTGAAGCCTCCTTTGTCATTGGTGTGTCGCAGGTGCGGTAGCACCGAAACACGGCCCATGTCGGGTCTTTCTTCAATCAAAGTTCACTATTAAAGGATTTTTTTAATGAAAGAACTGTGTTCCCTTTTGTTTTTAAAAGCCATTTGTGCTGTTTTTTGTTTGCTTGACATTAAATAATAGCACAGAAATAGGAGACCCCTGTGGAACTCCACAGGGAGATCGCCAAGGAAAAGATGATTGACCATCTTTAATAACTGGGTATTGCCAATTAAAAAAAAAAAAGAGCTGAACCACTGAAGCACAGTAGCAGTGAAACATAATTATGATAACACAACTATTAGCTTATTATAATTAACTGTGCCAAAGACTTCAGATATATCAAATTGTAGTAACACCATATCTATACCTCTTTTTAACATATGCTTAACTTTAGTTGTTAAAGATAATAAAAGTGTCTCTGTACTATGATAAATCCTGAAGCCTTGTTGAGATTCATGAAGTAAAGTTACTGTCATCATATACTCGGATAATTGAGAGCTTACCACAAATTCAGTCAAGTTGGTAAAGAAAGATATATTAGCAATAGGACTACAATTTGCAACCTGAGATAAGTCTGAACCAACAAACTTATATTCAGGTGCAGTAGGTATTTACCTGTCCCCAGAGAACTTATAATTTAAGTTGTACCTAAGGTAATGGAGGGTTAAGTGATTTGCACAAGATTACAAGGAAGAGCAGTGGGATTCAAACTCTCGTCTCACAGATTCACAGCCGCTAGGCTACTCCTCCATGCCAGTGTGATGAACAGAATGATGTCAAGAATGTATTTCAAAACCTGTAAATTCTGAATGTAAAATATAAATAATTTAATGAATTGAATGTTCACATAAAGCTCTATATTTGAGTCAGGCCTGGAACAGGTTCACTTATCTCGATCTTATTGTTTACTTTTAATATTTATTGCAGAATAATACCCTCGAAGCAGCCAAGACTGACTGAATTTTTTGGATCCAACTGAGTTAGAAGAGGCCCAACAATTTTGATGAACGTCAATGCTGATATTGTGTTAACTAACAAAGAAGATCTTGATGGAGTCACAATAAAGTTCATCCCTGAAAAAACTCTTTCACACTCACTTGAGGAAATTGGAATGGTGTCAAGAATATGTTTCAGTGGAAATAATTTGTCTCATCCAGATATTCTCAGAAGCCACAAATCATCTCCCTCTCATTCACTTGCAGTCAGGGCCAGATTAAGTCCAACTGATGCCCTACGCACAGCCCCAAAATAGCATCCCTCGGCCCTCACATTGCTTAACTGAAAAGACATTAAGACTCAATAAGTGCTAAGAAATATCATTATTGTGTGAAACAAAACATAACTATAATGATTAGAAAAACACTGAATTTTGTGTTGGATAATGGATATGGCAGACAGCAGTGAAAGAGTTAAGGGCATGATAGCTAGGGGAAAAACTCTGTGGTGCTCCCCTTTTCTTGGTACCCTAAACACATACTTATTTTGCATAATGGTTAATTCAGGGCAGGTCACAGTCTTTTGAACAAATTTCTTATTTCTGTTTCTCCAAATGTTAAATGCTTGTGGATGTCTTCTGGAGGGGCATAATCGAATGGGGCCGGCCAACTATATGGGTGGCCATCTCCAAGGCCGGCCCCGGAAAGCGGGATACCCAACCGTATTATCGAAACAAGATGGCCGGCCATCTTTCGTTTCGATAATATGGTCGGAGCCGGCCAAATCTCAACATTTGGGCTGGCGTTAGAGATGGCCAGCATTAGAGATTGGCGCCATTGGTTTTCCACCGATAATGGAAACTAATGGCGGCCATCTCAAACCCGACCAAATCCAAGCCATTTGGTTGTGGGAGGAGCCAGCATTTATAGTGCAGTGGTCCCCCTCACATGCCAGGACACCAACTGGGCACCCTAGGAGGCACTGCAGTGGACTTCATAAATTGCTCCCAGGTACATAGCTCCCTTACCGTGTGTGCTGAGCCCCCTCAAAACCCCCCAAACCCACTACCCACAACTGTAGAACACTACCATAGCCCTTATGGGTGAAGGGGGGCACCTAAATGTGGGTACAGTGGGTTTTGGAGGGCTCACATTTATAACCACAAGTGTAACAGGTAGGGGGGGATGGGCCTGGGTCCGCCTGCCTGAAGTCCACTGCAGTACCCACTAAAAACTGCTCCAGGGACCTGCATAGTGCTGTGATGGAGCTGGGTATGACATTTGAGGCTGGCATAGAAGCTGGCACAAAAATGTTAAATATTTTTTTGGGTGGGAGGGGGTTAGTGATCATTGGGGGAGTAAAGGGAGGTGATCCCCGATTCCCTCCGGTGGTCATCTGGTCAGTTGGGGCACTTTTTTGAGACTTGGTCCTAAAAATAAATGGACCAAGTGAAGCTGGCCAAGTGCTTGTCAGAGCCGGCCTTCTTTTTTCCATTATCGGCCGAAGCCAGCCATCTCTTAACCATGCCCCCATCCCATCTCCCGTACTCTACCGAAACGCCCCCTTTAACTTTGGCCGGCCCTGTGACGGAAAGCAGTTGAAGACGGCCAAACTCAGCTTTCCAATATACCGATTTGGCCGGGTTTAGGAGATGGCCGGCCATCTCCCAATTTGTGTCAGAAGATGGTCGGTCTTCTCCTTCGAAAATAAGCAGGCTGGCCACTGTTTGGGATCTAGCACTTTGGCCCATTTAAGTAGATCAGCTTTTTCATCGTCAAGCTGTCTCCTTTCTATAGAGATTTTCTAGGAAAGCATTTAGACAGATTGTAGAGTCTCCTTTTCTATCTTTTCTGTGGAGGGCAATCCCTTGGCATATGAGAATACTGGCAGCAGTAATGGATTTTTTGTAATATGGTCGGTCCAGGATTTTGTCATCTCTGTTCAAAAATTTGAACAAGATTTTTAACCATATTTGTTCTGTAAAGATCAGAGTTGTCCAACCTCAGTCCTCGAGGGCCGCAATCCAGTCAGGTTTTCAGGATTTCTCTAATGAATATGTATGAGATCTATTTGCATACACTGCCTCCATTGTATGCAAATAGATCTCATGCATATTAATTGGGGAAATCCTGAAAACCCAACCTGGCGAGGGCCAGGGTTGGACACCACTGATATAGATCCATAATCTTGTAGGTTTAGTCTTAGCTCAGACAGTTTTTTTTTTACATTTAGTTATGTGTGACCCCCCCCCCCTGAAAATACCCAAGATTTTCAGGGTTGTCACTAAGAGTAGGGAGCTGATATTGACAGCACCATGGCAGAAGGCAGAATCATTGTGAGGGCAGCCCATGGGGGCAGGGCCAAGGAGTTGATAAAAATAATGAGTGGGAAAGATTCTGGGTCTTTGGTAGCCCACCCCCAACTGGACCCGTAGCACTGAGGGGGAAGTCCTGGATGCCAAATCAAGAGGAAATTTGTCACTGTAGTGTTGGAATTTCTGCAGAAAGCAGAAAGAACCTGCTGTGGCGTTACCAACATGGGAACGACTTAGAAGGGCCTAAGGCAGTGTTTCCCAAACCTGGTCCTGGAGGTACCCCAGCCAGTCAGGTTTTCAGGATATACACAATTAATATTTAGGAAAGAGATTTGCTTGCACTGCCTCTACTGCATGCAGATCTATCTCATGAATATTCATTGTGAGTATCCTGAAAACTTGACTGACTAGGGTGCCTCCAGGACCAGGTTTTGGAACCATTGGCTTAAGGGATAGAGACCCCAGAAGGGAGAAGTTGGAGTGGGCATGCTTGACTTCTGGCAGGATCCACATTACCCAAAAAAGATTGACCCTGCTCGGGGATGGGACAGAGAACAAGAATTCATCATATGAGTGGACTACGGGATAAGTAAGACTAGTGCGGCTCACCTACGCGCTAAGTTGCTCATAATTCCACAAGACGTGGAGGGGCATAATTGAACGCGAACGCCCATCTCCATGGGCGTCTATGTCCGAGAACGGGTACATGAAGGGGTGGGACAGACCGTATTTTTTAAAAAAACGGGCACCCATCTTTTTTTCAATAATACGGTTTGTGCCTGGTAAATGCATCAGATTTGTGCAGATTTGAACTGGGCGGTTTTGTTTTTCAGTGATAATGGAAACCGAAGGCGCCCAGCTCAAAAATGAACAAATCCAAGGCATTGGGTCATGGGAGGGGCCAGGATTCATAGTGCACTGGTCCCCCTCACATGCCAGGACACCAACCGGGCACCCTAGGGGGCACTTGTAACAATTAAAAAAAAAAGTTAATTAGCTCCCAAGTCCATAGCTCCCATCCCTTGGGTGCTGAGTCCCCCCAAATCCCCCCAAAACCCACTGCGCACAGCTCTACACCATTACCATAGTCCTTATGGCTGAAGGGGGGGCACCTAGATGTGGGTACAGTGGGTTTTGGGGGCAGTTTGGAGGGCTCCCATTTACCACCACAAGTGTAACAGGTAGGGGGGTGGGCCTGGGTCCACCTGCCTGAAGTCCACTGCACCCACTAACAACTGCTCCAGGGACCTGCATACTGCTGTGATGGAGCTGGGTATGACATTTGAGGCTGGCATATAGGCTGGCAAAAAAAGTTTCTAAAGTTTTTTTTTTTTTGGTGGGAGGGGGTTAGTGACCACTGGGGGAGTCAGAGGTGGTCATCTGGTCATTTAGGGCACTTTTTTGGAACTTGTTCGTGAAAAAAAAGGGTCCAAAAAATGACCCAAATTCACGCTAAAAACGTCTTTATTTTTTTGATTATCGGCCAAAGGCGCCCATCTCTCCTCGGCCGATAAACACGCCCCAGTCCTGCCTTCACCACGCCTCCAACACGCCCCCGTCAACTCTGCCCGTTTCCGCGACAAATTGCAGTTGAAGATGCCCAAAATCGGCTTTTGCTTATACCGATTTGGGCGCCTTTGCGAGATGGGCGCCCATCTCCCAATTTGGGTCAAAATATGGGCACCCAACACTTTCGAAAATAAGGCTGCAAGTTACCTAGAAGAAAAAAAAGGGAAAGTGATTAGTACTTTAAGGTGACATGCCGTGGCCAGTTACCCCACAGCCTGATCAGAAGAGTGTGAAAAGGAAAGGAAACAAAAAACTTTATTTACAAACCTGAAAAAGTTGAGTGCGGCAATGATTGTGAATTGAGTTAAATTAAGAGGAAAATCCCCAAGCACCATGTCTGATAGCCAATACACGAGATTTTGATAAAGAACTGAACTGTGATCCTAAATATGTCCTGATATCATTGAAACTAGTTTTGCACTATGCTGTCTGAAAGATCCCTGATTGTACAGACCAAGTTGTCTGAGTTTATGAATTATTTTTCAAGTTGTTAGTAAAGCCAGTTAAAGGGTCTGAAAATGAGCCTTTTGACTATTTCTTGGAAAGACTGAGCCCAGAGAAACAGTACCCTTGGCCTACCGGATTGAATCTGCCAGGGAGATCAGTAAGTGCTCCCGTGGTAATTTTTTTAAAATGGTTGCATGCTAATACTTACATTAGCACACTGCCAGAAAAAGATATAATAGAAAGTTGCCTCTTTTACATCTGCACTAAAAAGGGCCATAGAACACAGGAAAGGCATAAGAATATTAATAGCAATACTGGAACAGGCTGAAGGTCCATCTAGCCCAATATCCTGCTTCCAACAGTGGCCAATCCAGGTCACAAGTACCTGACAGAAACCCAAATAGTAGCAACATTCCATGCTACCAATCGCAGGGTTCCGCATAAGGGCGCACTAAGCCCATTTACTAGCACAGCTTAGTAAAAGGGCCATATGGTGAGGCTAATAATTAAAGCAATATTTTATAAACTAAGGGCCCAATATTCAGCTCATGGACTGAAATGACTCTGTATATTCAATGCCAGGGCATGCTCGACTCCCAGCGTTGAATATCTGGGTATCAGTGGTCACCCGGAAGTTAACCGGGCACTGGGCAATATTCAGACTGGTGCCGTGTGAACTTTAGCACATAAAAGGGCCCTTTTTACAAACTACAGTAAAAGTGGCCTGTGGTAGTGTGGGCGTGTGAAAATTGCCAGAGAAGAAGCCTGCCTATGTTCGTTTTGATGAAAATGGTTGTGTAACAGCTTGAGGATGCCACCTCAGGAGGCTTTCCTCTCATTTCAACACTTTTGATATAACTGCACAGAAAGAGTTTGTCAACCTTTATCAATGCTTATTTGTCTAGTGAAATGCCATGACCTATAGACTTCCACTTTCAGTCCTGCTGTGCCATCTAGTGAACTTTGATGAATAACACCTGATTTGTTCTAAATGCCAGGACCTACATCATGACTGACAGTAGAATAGTATCTGCATGCTGTCTGTTTTTTTTTTTTTTTATTGAAGTTGACCTGCATTGGTCTGAATACAGTATTTTAAATGGCAGTTGGTGCAGTAGAGTGAAAATGGCACTGATTTGTATAATTGTGTTTTCTTACTACTCACAATTTTTTATATTCTGTATCTGGACAGCAGCAATATTCAGTCTGCTACTCAGGAAACCATACAGATAAATTTATGCAAGGTAAAACGCTTTCCTAAATTTATCCAGATAACATCTGTATAGGCAGCTTAATATTGCCGCTATCTGGATATTCAGTGTAGCAGTCCTCCTTTGATTAGGGGCTGTGGGTGCACCCAAAGGTACTACAAATATAATTTGTACATTAACATATCATACTATTTATTAAGAGCTAAAGTGTTTAATGAATAGCATTTTAGAGCATCCCCCAACTCCCTCCTTTACCTCCTCCCCTCCCCGAATATAAACCTCCTCCAAATTATAGAAAGAGCTGGTTCAATAAGAGACTGTGTACCCTGGGAGATAAGGCTAATACATAAGGTTCCCAAACAGACCAAAATTTGTTTCTGTGCTTCAAGGTCATACGTGCATCCCATGCTTCCATAAGTACCAAGTTATGGAATGCATTTCTCCAGTGCCAGAAATTGGGGAGAGTAGTCTGAGTCCAATAGTGGAAAATACATTTTGTATCCACCATTCCTGCTTTATAAATAAACTAGTAAAAACGCCTGTTTCGTAGAGGAATGAAACGGGCGCTAGCAAGATTCCATGCCCCCCTCCCTACCTCCCTGTCTCTCCTCTGAGTTCCAGGCCCCCCTCCCCCTTCGATTTGCAGGACCCCCCGCCCCCTCCCCTTCAAGTTGCAGGAGGCCCCCTCCCTCCCCTCTGAGTTCCACACCCCTCTCCCCTTCAAAGTTACAGGAGGCCCCCCTCCCCTTCAAGTTGCAGGATGCCCCCCTCCACTCCTCTCCCAGTTCAACACCCCCGTGCCTCCCTCCCTCAATCTCTGTCCCCTCCGAGTACAAACAGGACCTGTCCTCCGGCAGCCCCTCACCTTCCTGCGTGCTGGCTCTATTTTAAAAATTGTTACCTCGGGGTCCGGCGTCAGCATTGACAGTGAGCGGCGCTTCAGACTGCCTTCCCATCTGTCTCAGCTCTGCCTCTGGGCTCTGGTCCCGCCCTTCCGGAAACTGGAAATGAGGGCGGGACCAGAGCCCAGAGGCAGAGCTGAGACAGATGGGAAGGCAGTATGAAGCGCCGCTCGCCTTCAATGCTGACGCTGGACCCTGATGTAACAATTTTTAAATTAGAGCCGGCATGCAGGAAGGCAAGGGGCTGCCGGAGAACAGGTCCTGCTTGCACTTGGTGGGGACAGAAATCAAGGAAGGGAGGCGCGGGGCGTTGAACTTGGAGAGGGGGGGCGTTGAACTCGGAGGGGACTGGAAGGAGGGGGTGTCCTGCAACTCGAAGGGGAGAGGGGGCATCCTGCAACCTGGAAGGGAGCATCCTGCAACTCAAAGGGGAGGGGGGTCCTGCAAGTCAAAAGGGAGGACAGGGGGGGGGAAGGGAGGGGGGCGATTGTCTACTCACCTCCGCTGGCTGGTGCTGGCTTCCCTTCCCTCTCACTTCCCATTGGTCTGCTCTCTGACATCATTGCCAGGGCAGAACAATGGGAAGTGTGTTATGAACCCAGGCATCCAGACGGAGGTGCAAATTATTATATAGGATATACATTTTATTTCAACAGCAGTGGTCCACAGTGTTCCATTTGGCCCAATATAATACCTGCAGGTGAGGCTATGATATGTTTATGAAGCAATTGTTCCCAATACTTAATCAAAATAGACCACTATCTTTGAATAGGGGGACGATACCACAAGGTATGAGCCAAAGTAGCTTCAGGACATCCACATTTAGCACACGTCATCGTATTCACACATCCAGCATGGTATACTTGTCGAGGTAAAAAATACGATCTAGTAAGAATCCTAAATTGGCATTCTCTATAAGTTGCACTATATATGTACCTCGGGATCAGCTGCAACAGTCATTGAACCTCCCCCTCTCGAATATGTAGTCCCATATCCTTATTCCAATGCTGTACCAGTGGGGCAAAATCTTAGCAATGGAGACCCGATAGTGGTTCACCAGTCAAAAAAAAAAAACGTCTCCAGCAGATGAAACACACCCCGGGAACATGTCGTTAATAAAAGTTTAATATAATGGGAGCCTTGGAGATATGCAAAATAGTTTAGTGGGTGTGGTCTCAGGATTCACAGTAGAGTGTCAAAAGATTTCAATGTGCCATCTTCCTGCAATAGGTCAGCCACGTAAAATATCCCCTGCTGCGCCCATTTATGGAATATTCCTCTATCCTGGCCCAGGCCAAAATCTAAATTACCCACAAGAAGCAAAAGATCTGTGCACATCGGATCCCGACACAAATACCCACAGTATCAGCTGGATTAATGGCAAGGTAGCCAGTCCTAGTGGGACATCTAACATCACCCTCTTGCCAAGAGCAGGTAAGAGGCTCCATGCTCCAATCCATGTGCAGGGTAAGAAAGAAATCAGACTGTACCATTTTCGAGGCCCTTTTACTAAAGTTTAGAGCATGCTAAATGCTGCATGTCCGTCTATATATCTATGGGCCATATGGCACTTAGGGGTCCTTTTACTAAGGCACACTAGCGTTTTTAGCACACGCTAAAAATAAGTGTGCGCTAAATGCTCATATATTCCTATGGGTGTCTCTAGCATTTAGGGTACGCTAATCAGCACACACTAAAAATGCTATCCCACCTTTGTAAAAGACCTCTTTAGTGCATGCTAATGTCTGTTAGTGTGCACTAAGCATTAGTAAAAGGGCCCTGTCATTATCAAAGTGTGAGGGGCAGGAGGAGTGGGGATTTATGTTATTCCAAACATCCATTTGTAGCACTGGATGGGGTAGATAAGGACATTTGGGAAACCTAGCAAGGGGAGACACATCTGGAGGGAAGTGGAAGAGAGGACATTGAGGCATGACAGAGCCAGGACAGGGTGAACAGGGAGGCAGCCCTGGAATCACTTAGTGAGTGACATCAGACTAGTCTGAGACCAGTTTTGTATCTGGAACACTGCCTACACTGACCCCATCCTCACTGCACCTACCCTCCCACACCTTGAGAAGTAGTAGACTCAAACATCCTCTCTCACTGCAATGGTGATAGTTTCATGAGAAGCAAAATCTTACAGGTTTGAAGATCCAAAACAGAGCTTGATGAAGATATTAAAAGATCTTACTTTGTCTAGTCTGGGGAAAGGTTATTTAACTATACAGTAATATATATTTTTAAGTGCTGAACATCCAGTTACTTCAGTCATCTATACTTTACCTAAAGTCCTTAAGACTCTACAGACTCCTCCTAGAAGGGCTATTGTATTAGTAAGGGGTCATTATTAGGGCCTCCATTGATTTTTGTGGATATTTTTTTTTTTTTAGACTACTGGTTCAACAAGAAATCTTAAATACAATATTCATCTGATTTATTTTAGAGAAATTAGGTAAAGTACACTGTAATTTTCAAAGCACATTGATGACCACTGTGGACATCACTTCTCTACTTACAGTAATACTGCAACAAGAAGCACTTCAAGTGTTGAGTTATTTGTAGATGTGAGATCAAATCCTAGAAAAGTACCTACATTTTATCTTTTGGAGCTGGCAAAGTTGGCCATGACTAAAACATTTTTTTCAGTTTGAATGACAATGAGGCATATTTTCAAAGCACTTTGGGAGGCTAAGTTCCATAGGTTTCTATGGAACGTTGGGAGGCTAAGTGCTTTGAAAATGAGCCTCAATGTTTTTCAGCAAAGACCTGAGGTGGCTATGGGAGTCACTATGACCCTTTCTTTAGCCAATTTGTTTTTTGTTTTATTGATAATATATTATTCTGGGTACAGCTCATTGATGATGTTTTTTTTTTGTTTGTGGAAAGGCACAGAAAAGTGTCTTAAGCAATTTCATGTTTGGATTAATTCAGTGTATGCTAAGCTTTGATTAATTTTACATGCAGAGAAAATATAATTTTTGGATGTTCTGATATTAAAAACTTCAGTAGATTTTCAGACTACAATGTTTCACACAGACAGATCATAACACCTTTCTTCATTATAGTAGTTGCCATCCGTTGGCTTTGAAAGATAGTTTGCCATTTTCCCAAATTTTACATTGTAGACAGATTTGTTCTGTTATCAATGATTTTAAAAAGAAAGTCAGAGAACTCAAGACACAATTGATATCAAAAGGCTACCCTAATGCAGTGATGAAGACAGCATTTTAGTGGCCTAAATATAATAATAATCAATCATTACTGCTGAATTTCAATAATCATACTAATGATATTGGCTCTAAGGTAATTTGTATCAAACTACATCATGGGCTCAGTTTTCTGAAGAAAGTGATTAGAAGAAACTGGCATGTTCTTTCAAGTCATCTAACATTTTCTACTATGGATTCGAGGATAGTGGTCAGAAGAGAGCGTAACCTTAAAGAATTATTGGCCCCTCGATATTGCCATCAATTGAGCCACAGCAAGCCCCTGATAAAAGTAGGGTATTATCTTTGTGGAAACTGAATACTTGTGCAATCATATTACAACTATCATCTTTTGAAAACCCAACTACTACTACTACTACTTATCATTTCTATAGCACTACTAGCTGTACACAAAACATGTAAGAGACAGTCCTTGCTCTACAGAATCTAATCAAGACAGACAAACAGGACAAATAAGGAATAAGGGAATTACTAAGGTGGGAATTATAAAACAGACATGGGTGCTGAACAAGTGAATAGGAGTTATGAGTTAAAAAACGGTGGACATTTAGCCTAGATTTGAAGATGGCCAGAGATGGAGCATGACCTACTGATAATAAAGTATATCAGTTATGGCATTACACTACCTACACTTCATACTTTGTTTCCTGTGTTATGTGGGGGCAAACCTTGGGAGTGTCCTGGCTGTGTATGCATGAACACTACAATACTATTAAGCATCAGCACACCAGTATTCTTTAGTGCCATTTGCATTGACATGTCTAATGATTTTTCCTTGCTCTGCTGTTTTGTATTACATCAAATTTTCCCTAACCCAAGGGCTAGTGATTTCAGGTGATGCTTGCTCTAGCAACAATAATGTTAGATTTTTACACTTAAATCTATGGAACATTTGGAGTTAAATGGGTACAAGGAATGGATTCTTTTTTTATGAAGATCTGGCAGACATATTTAAATGTTTTGTTTTTTTAATTTCTATGAGCTCTTTTGGTTATCAATAGAAATCAAACAAAATAAAACATGGAAAAGAAAATAACATGATACCTTTTTTATTGGACATAACTTAATACATTTCTTGATTAGCTTTCGAAGGTTGCCCTTCTTCATGTGGTGCCAGTTTCCGGAACTCTTCCCACTTTGAATGAGAAAGCGCGTCAGCAATAGGGTTGCTTGCGCCGGGAACATGCTTCACGCACAACAATATATTGTTAAATATGCACAGCATGACTAGCTCGCGCGCCAAGTCAACTACTTGCGGACATCGCGCATTTTGCCTATTTATTATGTCCACCACCGCCCTGTTGTCCGACCAAAAAACTACACTCTTGTTGCTTAGTCTCGCTCTCCAAATAGCAACTGCTAATACTATCGGGAATAGTTCCAGGAATGTGATATTTCTAATGATGGGCTGTTCTTTCCAACTCGGCGGCCATACGTCCACACACCATTCCCCCTGGAAGTAGATGCCAAAACCGATGCTGCCGGCTGTGTCTGTATACAGCTGCAAGTCAGTATTGGATATTGGGGCATCTAGCCATACTACTCTGCCATTGAAATCGTTCAGGAACATGTTCCACACCCTGAGGTCATCTTTCATGGCCTTTGTCATCCTGATATGGTGTGAACGCTTACGCACCCCTGACATTGAGCTGGATAGCCTGTTTTTTTTTTTTTTTTACTTTGTTTTGATTGGTTAGTTAACTTTTGGTAAGCTGAACTGAGGAAGTGTTGTACACAATTTATTTTGTTTGCAATTTTATTATGGAGATTTTATATTTACACTGTCTCTGTGATTTTTGCAGCATTGGAGCTGATCCATTGGAAGTATGGTTTTTCTGTTCCCTGAAGCAGAACTGCGAAAAGTGTTGCAGCAGATTGTAAAGCACCTGACAGCTAATACTTTCATTTTTGTTTAAAGATAAGTTTTGATTTTTCACTATTTTGCTTGTCATCAATATTTCTTCATATAAATAATACTAAAGAGGTTTTTATGCCTATGATAGATATTTATACCAAAGTGTTTCTGCACTGGTATATGCTGAGACCCTTGGTAAAACCACAAAACAACACTGTAATAATCCATACGTGATAAAAAATAAACATTGTAAAACTGAGAGAAAATACCCTCTCGATAAATAAAAAATGAAACATTCGAATGACCACAACTTAAAACACCACATGCATGTGACCCAATATGTACTGCCAGACAAAGGGTAGGATCTAATATAACACCCAAACTGCACAACTCTTACCTATCTCCAGTCCTGGCCTAAATGCATTCCACTCCAATAATAGAAGCATAAGTTGGTTCCACTGAAGCCATATTGTACTCTGATTCACACAGAGCTGTAAAAAAATCAGATGTACAGAACATCCAGCTCATAGAATAAAACACAAAAGAGAAGCAAAACAGACATTAGAAAGTACAGGGGAAAACATAACCCCTTGTAGCACCCCAGATGGAAGAGAAACCCAGTCAGAAAACATGTGCCAACCAACCTTAAACTGATGACCACCTAAACGGGAGCAATTCATCCTAACACTAAGCCAAAATACTTCATCTTGCTCAGCCTATCAATTTGAAATGGTTCAGGGTGCCAAATACAGAGGTGATGTCCAATGAAATCAACAGACTGCCCGTTATCCAATATTTCCCTTTCCTCCACAAAATCTGAAAATCTCTGGAACAGTAGCAGTTCCAATATTTTACTTAAAAGAGATAAATTAGATATAGGACAATATGACTCCAACAAAAAATGGATCCAATGAAGACTTCTGAAGCACCAGATGTACTGTAGCATTTTCAATGAGGGAACACTATCCTCAATCAATGAAGTATTAAATGACACAGCACTGATGAAAACTCCATCTTCCATTCCTTAATTATTACCAATGGACAAAGAGCCGAGGACTCTTTTAACATTATCCTATCTTGTAAAGCTCCTCCACCTCCTTTTCTGACATCTCTCTGAAACAGGGAGTGCACCTGCACCGGACATTCATTTTCTTTTGAGCTTCTCAGAGTCTCCCAAATGGATTGAACCTTCTCCATCTGCAAAACTTATTCTAACTTTCTAAATGCAAAGGAAGCTGTTCCACATTCACACCTTCTACCATAGTAAGGTTCCGAACCATCAAAAATAGTTCCTGAGGACAATTCAACTGACATGCCCAAATGCAAGGAATTACAATAATCCAACCTTGTTAAAATCAAACTCTGTACAATTGTTCAAAAATTATAGTTAGATATCCTCTCTTTTAGTTTACTGATGACTTGCAGTTGAAAAAAAAAGAGATTGAGATCAATTTGATGCTGCATAGTTAAACTGGAGCCTAAAAACACTCCCAAATTGTGAAGATATGGTTTAACTTTTAAATCTATTCCTTGAAAACTTAAACAGAAGGCAGATGTCTGCCAAAAAACAGTTTTTGCAAGATTTAGGTCCAGTTTATATTGATACATCTAATTTGTTCTCATTCAGATATTTTGTCAGCAGCTCAGGTACATCTTGTACGTTCTCTGTTATTGTAAAAAAAAGTGGATGTCACCAGCATAAATTCTGAATGACACTCCTCTATTCTGAAATACTGCATTCAGGGACGACATATACAGATTGAACTGTAGTGCCGATAATGCTGACCCCTGAGGTACTCCTGGATTTGTAGAATGTTTGTCTGACACAGAATCATGAATTTTCACTACAAATGATCTTCCCTGTAGAAATGGATTCAAACCATTGTAATACATTTCCACTACTATCAACATTATACAGATCTTGCAATAATATAACATGATTAACCATATCCAACTCAGAAGCGATTCAGTGTTACTAAACAAAAGCAGATATTCTGATTCATAGCCAACCGAATTTCAATCAATCATAGATAACAGCAACAATTCAGTACTATGATCCTGTCTGAAACAATATTGCAAATCATTTAGTAAACCATTGCTTTCAACATATTCTTTCAACTGATTTAAAACAACTTCCTTAGCTATAAATGGTAAAACTGAGATTGGCCTGTAATTATGTGGTACAGATGAATCTCCAGTGCTTTTCTTTCTCAACGGTTTCAGTTGCAGTCTTCATACAATTTTCCAACATTCCATCCTGCAAGGGCTTTTTCACAATTTTAACCAAAAATGGGCTCACCATGCCTACCAAAGATTTAAATATAGCAGAACAACATGGATCAAAACAAGAGCGAATAGGGGAAAGATTTCACACTAATATACATATTTCCTCAACATGTATCATCTGAAATTCATCCCACACATCTATGATCTCCATATAATTTTCTCTTTCTTCTATCCTTTCCTCAGAATTGATTTAATCTGAAGACAACCATTAATGTGTCTGATGTTGACTCAGAAATAGTTACTGGAGTAACATTTTGTATTTCGCACTGTACTCATGCATGACACTTGTTTCTCCCCTGTTGATTCAATTGCTTGAACAGCTTTTTCTCTTTCTTCACAAATTCTGTTGTTTCCTTCCCTTTTGGTACTGGACTTTCAGCCATTTCTTCGTTGGAATGCTTGCCCAAGTTTGATGGAACTGGATTCTGGAAGTTTTCTTTAATATTTCAGCATGGAGGCCTATGATAGTAGCTCGATATAACCTTTTTGAATGAGACCCATCCCTCCTTCAAATCTAGGAATGTACAGTATAGGTATACACTGATTCTTATAGAAGACCTTGTGGGCATGGAGGAGTTTTCTTGTTTGCACATCTAGTTTTTCAAGGTCCTTAAGAAGACAGTCTACAATACCAAGGCTATGAGTGTGCAGGAAATGCCTGTATCTTATTCCATGATTTTAATACTCTCTTCAATATCAGCTTTAGTTTCTTATAATATTTTTTTAATGATTTTATTCTCCCAGCAATGTCTGCTTGATAGTTGTTAGTTCCTCCACTTCTAGATATTTATACACACCTTCCTGTTAAAGTTATTTATCTCAGAGTCATCAGTCAGAGAGATGTTTTCAGTTTTGCACAACTTTCCCTTAAGAAGTCACCTTAGCACATTTGTCCAGCCCAAAAGTAATCTAAAAAGTTTTTCACTACTTGAAGTTGTTTCAGTGGCGTAGGAAGGGGGGGGGGGCGGGAGGGATGGTCTGCCCCGGGTGCACGCCGCTGGGGGGTGTCGGCTCCGCTGGTTCCCCGCTCCCTCTGCCCCAGAACAGGTTACTTCCTGTTCTGGGGCAGAGAGAGCCGACGCAGCTCCCAGCGATGTAAACTCGGGGCGGACCGGCCCTCCCGCCCGCTCCCTTCCCTATGTGCGTGACTGGCAAGAATGCACTCGGGGAGGGGGATGCGCCATGCTGCACCCGAGGGGGGGTGCGCAGCAGTGAACCACCCCGGGTGGCAGCCGCCCTCGCTACGGCATTGAGTTGTTCCACTAATTGCTAAACTACTACTACTACTTATCACTTCTATAGCGCTACAAGGCATACGCAGTGCTGTCAGTCTAAAAGAAAATGCCAAATAGTCGGTTTTAGACTGACAGAGTTGTCCATGCTGATTAGGCTCTAGGAGCAATTGAGACTCCATTCCATATCAAAGGTGCTACATTGTCACAGTACCACCTACAATTTTTTGATCAGGATTAGCTGACCCCTGAGGCAGGCGCCAGTGCGGCAAAACATGGCCCGTGTTGGGTCTATCCGTCAATTAATAAACAAGAAACTCTGGACTGACTCCATCCTGTATATATCTTTCTATAGGTACGGTCTCCAGAACTGCACTCAGTACTCTAAATGGAGCCTCACCAGAGACTTACTCAAAGGTTCTATCATCTCTTTTTTCCTGCTGGTCATCCCTCTCCTTATGCACCCAAGAATCCTTCTGGCTTGGACCGTTGCCTTTTCTGTTTGGCTACCTTACGGTCGTTAGATACAATCACCCCCAAATCCTGCTCTTCTTTTGTCACAGAAGCCACCCCTATATTGTATCGTGCCCTTGGATTCTTGTAACCCAAGTGCATGACCCTGCATTTCTTGCCAATTATTGGACTATTTTTCAAGCTTCGCTAGACCCTCCTTCCTCATGCTATCCACACTCTCTGGAGTGTCCACCCTATTACAGAGTTTGGTATCATCCACAAACAGAAAAACTTAGCATACAGTCCTTCCACAATATCACTCACAAAGATGTTAAAAAGAGCCACCCCAAGGACCGATCCCTGCAGTATATCACTGAAAACATCTCTTTCCTCAGAGCAAGCTCCATTTACCATTACCCTCTGTCTCCTCCTATTTAACCAGTTTTTAACCCAGTCAGTCACTTTAGGTCCCATAACGAAGGCACACAGTCTATTATTCAGTCACTTGTGCGGAACCATGTCAAAGGCTTTATTAAAATCCAAGTACAGCACATCTAGTGCCCCTCTCACATCCAACTGTTTGGTCACCCAGTCAAAGAAGTCAATCAGATTTGTCTGACATGACCTGCCTCTAATGAAGCCTTAGGTCTTCAGTCCATTCAATTTGAGAAACCTCACAATCCTCTGCTTTAGAAGCATTTCCATTAGTTTACACACCACTGAGGTCAGACTGACAGGTCTGTAATTACCAACCTCCTCCTTACTTCCGCTCTTCTGCAGAGGGACCACATCCCCCCTTCTCCAGTCCTCCACTCCAGACTCTAAGGAAGCATTGAAGAGGACAGACAGCGGAGCCACCAGAACATATCCGAGTTCACTGACTACCCTCGGATGTCTCTCATCAGGCCCCATCGCTTTGTCTACTTTTAGTTTAGTTAGCTCCTCACAAGCACAGTCTTCCAGTCTACTATACATCCATCCCCATTTGCATTTGTTTTCTGCAGTCCTACTCCTGGCCTTCCATCTGTGAACACAGAACAGAAATAACTGTTAAGCAGTTCAGCTTTATCCTTATCAGCTTCTTCATATTCCTCCCCCTCAGCTTTGAGCCTCACAATGCTATTATGGCACTTCCTTCTGAAAAACATCTTGTTGTGCAATTTTACAGAGTCGGCTATCTTTTCTTCCATTTGCCTCTTCGCTTTCTTGACAGCTTTTTCAGCTTCTCTTAGCTTTTCCTGATATTTTTGCCTGTCTTCCTCTTTCCGAGTCCTTTTGTATTGTATGAAGGCTAATCTTCTTTCCCTTACCTTTTCAGCTACTATGTTTGAGCAGGGCCGGTCTTAGCAAGTGCGGGGCCCTGTGCAGACCAATTTGGTGGGGCCCCATCCTAGCCCCGCCCCACCCTAGCACCACCCCCACACTAGCTCCACCCCATGGTGGCAGTCCATTTATTGGCTGGTGGGGCTCGGCAAAGGTATGCCTAGCATGCCCGCACAAGGGAGGGGAGAGAGAGGCATGTATTCCCCCCTCCCCCCAAATTTCAGGGCCGGCTATGTCCGGAGAGAGAGCCTGTTGTTAAAATTTTACCAGCACACCCCTGGGTGGGTCCCACAGGCAAAACAAAACTTATACAAAATGGTGGACTACAGGCAGCTGAAACATTTCACCACCACAGACAGAGACAGACAGACTACTTTAATTTAAAAAGGTTCTTCCTAGAAAAAAAGCTATCATCATACCTGTAACCTGGCTGGCTTGCTGCCTTAATGGATTGATTTGGCACAACTGTTGTAGCACAGAAAGACAGTATATCAAATCGCATCTCCGGTCATACTGTTCTCTGCTTCAAACCCAATGCCCTTCTCTCCCATTCACACTGCCAGTGCCTACACAACTCTCCACTCTCTCCTTCAAGACAACATTTTCTCCCTCCAGTCCAAATCCTGTTCAGCCCACTGTCAATCTCTGAATCTCACTCATTCTTTTCTCCTCTGGTCTCCCTTTCTCCCTCCAATCGCTGTTCTGCCACCCCCAGCTAAGGCCACTTTTTCTCCCTTCCATTCTCCTCCTCAGGCCTCTAGTCCCTGTGTTTGAGAACCAAAGCGACCTTCTTTTCCTCTTTTATTTAATTTTCTAACATAAAGGTTTGTCGCCATTAATATGGCTCGTTTCAGTTTCACCCACTACTGTTTTATTTCCTTCAGCTGTTTCCATCGAACTAACTCTCATGTATAGCGATTGGAGGGAGAAAGGGAGACCAGAGGAGAAAAGAATGAGTGAGATTCAGAGATTGGCAGTGGCCTGAACAGGATTTGGACTGGAGGGAGAAAATGTTGTCTTGAAGGAGAGAGTGGAGAGTTGTGCAGGCACTGGCAGTGTGAATGGGAGAGAAGGGCATTGGGTTTGAAGCAGAGAACAGTATGAACAGGGATGTGATTTGATATACTGTCTTGAGAACCAAAGCAACCTTCTTTTCCTCTTTTATTTAATTTTCTAACATAAAGGTTTGTCGCCATTAATATGGCTCGTTTCAGTTTCACCCACTACTGTTTTATTTCCTTCAGCTGTTTCCATCGAACTAACTCTCATGTATAGAATGTTTGTACGTTTGGGAAGCTTGCCAGGTGCCCTTGGCCTGGATTGGCCGCTGTCGTGGACAGGATGCTGGGCTCGATGGACCCTTGGTCTTTTCCCAGTGTGGCATTACTTATGTACTTATGTAGAAATTCCTCCATCTCAGCAAAGTTAGTTCTTTTGAAATCTAGGACCTTCAGTCTCAAATAAGCCCTCTCCTCCTTTGTCTTAATATTGAACCACACCATTCAGTAACCACTAGATGCCAAATGATCTCCCACAGTAACACTGTCCCTGTTTGTAAGCACTAAGTCTAGAATAGCTCCATTCCGCGTCGGTTCCGTTACCCACTTGCTGAAACAATTCTTCATGTAGAGAATCCAAGATCCCTTTGCTTCTAGATGACCCCATAGCAGGGACTCCCCAATCAACATCTGGCATATTAAAATCACCTAATAATTACTTCCCCTTTCCTAGTTATCTTGTGGATGTCTTCAATTAAGTCTCTGTCCATTTCTTCTGAGTTTGAAGGTGACCTGTTTATTTCACCAATGTAAATATATTTTCCTTTCCCTCTTACCAGTTTAACCCACAGCGCTTCTTCCTTACCCCATATGTCCTGCAGTTCTGTCACTTTAAAATTATTCTTAACATATAATGCCACTCCTCCATCCTTTTTACTTACCCTGTCCTTCCTGAATAGATTATAGACAGGTATAGCTATATTCCAGTCATGGTGCTCCATGAACCATGTTTCCACTACTCAATCCAAGTCTGCTTCATTGAAGCATCTAGATATTTGTTTACCATACTATTGGTATACAAGGCTCTCCAGATGTTACTCTTTTCTCCCCTTTCTATGAGGGTATTTGATGTCTTACCTTCCCTGAGGGTTATTAATGCCTTTGGGGCTTTTCTGACCCATCCCCAGCCAGTTTAGTTTAAAGACCTCTTTAGTACTTTAGCCAGTCTGGTACTGAAGATACTTCGTCCTTTCCTTGAAAGATAGACACCATCACTGCTCAGTAGCTCTTGGAAAATCATCCCATGGTCCTGAAAACCGAAGCGCTTGTGTTGGCACCATGCACACAACCACAAATTCAGCTCCAGGATGCGAGCTTCCCTCATTCAGCCGTTACCTTCAACAGGAAGAATCAATGAGAATACAGCCTGTGCACCTAGGTGCTTTACCTTCTGACCCAGAGCCATGAAGTCACATTTGATGTGTTCAGTAGGATACCTAGCAGTACCATTTGTGCCAACATGGATGATCAGCATAGGATAATGGTCAGCAGGCTTGATGAGTCTAGGCAATCTTTCTGTCACATCTCAAATCTTGGCACCAGGCAGACAGCACATCTCCATAGACATGTCTGGTCGGCATATGGGCACTTCAGTACCTATCAGAAGAGAATCACCAACCACCACTACCTTTCGTTTCTTATTGAACACCAATCTTGCGGCTTTGGGATTTTTGATCGGTTTCCTCCTGTTCCTGAGATGTTTTCTTCTCTTCTGCCTCCAGTGCCGTGTACAGATTATTCAGTTCAACACAAGGTGGAGTTGGTAAATACATGTGGGCTGGACATCCATTTTAGACATTATGAGCTGCACGTCTCTACTCTGACTTGGATGTCCTTTCGAAGATGCCCCTCCAAACTAGTTCTGAGCTCTTACCCACTGCTGCTGGGACAGAGCAGTTGTCAGACTACTTGTGTGCCTGATGTAATCCTGCTTGTTTTTTCGTCTCTTTTCTGCTACTATCTCCTCTGCCTCCTTCCACTACGTTGCTATTAGGCAGAACTCTTTTGAGAACTTTGCTTTGTAACACTTTCCTTTTAACGGAGGTCAAAAGAAATTATATATAAATATTAATCTACTAGTATATCCCCAAAATAGTAAATCCAGCACCCCCAATGCTTCCCTTATAAATCAGTCAGGAAGCAAACCATAGTAAGCTCTGACACAGAGGAAAGCTTCCTTACTTCATATTTGGTTTCTGCTTTCCATTTCCAAATATTCTTTTAAAATGAATACTGGAGGAATGCCTGTAGGTAAGTGCATGTCACTGCATGGAGAACGATGCAAGAAAACCAGTCTTTGCAAAAAGCGTCCATGGAAACAAAACAGCGAAGATCACTCAAAATTAGGAAGGACAACGTATTGAATTGATATCCAGTTTAAAACAAATTTATTAGTAACTAGATAAACATCATTAAAATCAGAAAAAATAATGAATAATACAATAAGAAGGTCGGTGAGCAAGACTCGACACAGCTGTGTTTCGGCCTATCAGGCCTGCATCACGAGTATGAACCCGGTTCATACTCGTGATTAGACGCTATCTAAGAGAACTTTGAGAAGTTGCCTACAAAGACGCTCCAGTACGATCATATTAAACATCTTTGAGAGACAAAAACAAAAGATTGCTACACTAGAAGTGAGCTTACTTATGGTGAAAAGACTCCTGATGCAGGCCTGATAGGCCGAAACACAGCTGTATCGAGTCTCACTCACGGACCTTCTTATTGTATTATTCATTATTTTTTCAGATTTTAGTGATGTTTATCTAGTTACTAATAAATTTGTTTTAAATTGGATATCAACTCAATACGTCGTCCTTCCTATTTTTGAGTCATATTCGCTGTTTTGTTTCTATTGTCGCTGCATGGAAGCACGCTACTGATAAGACAACTCTGGCGAGGATGAGATCTTAAAAAGTGCACAGAAACCTACTTCTCAAATTAGTTTTTCATGTTTAACTGAAGATAGACTTGAATAAATTAATTTTGCTAGCGTTTTAAATCTGAGTTAAGAACATAAACAAGATTTCTGCATGGTACACAGCTCTCAAAAAAGAAAAACATATCCTCAGTGGTTAGTAGCATCCTTTTAATAAATCTTACAAAAAAATAAAATACATCTGTACAGTTGATTATGAGCCCCTAAAAATGTAATATTTTTATTACAGCAGGCTCTCCTAAATGAATAAAAGTCTACGAGACCTTTCTGTGAAAGAGAACATCTTTGATGTGTATAAGCCTTGAAAAAAAAAAATTCTATAGAGGAAATATTTATAGACATGGCCAGTACATACCTTAAGCTTGACATGTATTTCAAATAAGATACAACTTGACTGGTTCACATGAATTTCTGATAAGCAATGCTTCTTGGAACTTTTAAACCAATTTGAAACACTTGGGCAAATGGGCAAAAGAGTAATAATTCTGCTACAATTTCAAATTCTGCTCACTATTTAAAGAGAATCCATTGCTTAGTAATAGCACATTAAGATATGATAATGATTATCTAACATTTTGAAGTGCCAAATGACAATTATCAAAAAGCATTTAGTACACTTTAAAAAAAAGACATGATATAGATTCAATAATTCTAATTCATGATTAGTGGATACAATTATTGATTTGTATTCCATCTGATACAAAATGTCTGATTCAAGAATTACCAAGTTTAAATTATCACATAAAAAATGTCAAAACATTTGTATACTGTTACTTACAAAAACGTAACATGGTTTCTCATTCTAATCCATTCAAAAGAGGAGATACAATTAAATTGGACTTGAAAATACAAAAGTAAATGCTACTATAGCTAACACCGGCTTTCCTTTTTGAAAGATGATTTCCATTTTTGATGAAAAAGCACAGGTATGATGTATTCTTCATTCAAATCTTATGTAGAGACTCCTGTTATCTGTGAGTATGTGTATATATACATCCACTCACTGCATTTTAGTATGCATTTCCCAAATATTTAAGGGTACTGTATGCAAACAATGTCACACTGATTCTACATTATAATAAAAAAGGGACAGAAGCATTTGTTTTTCATGATTTTAAAGTAGTAAAATCATGAGGGTTACACCCTCCCCACCAAAGAAAGACCAGATTCTCTAGTCCCTGGTTCTCACATTTTCACAATCACAACAGAATTTTAGTGCAAACACAGTCACAAACAAACTTGATTATTGTAATGTATGCTCCAGAGTTGTACTATCACTCAGTAACTCTTTCATGATTTAAATTCATACACAGGCCATTTTCCAAGTTTTTAGAATGCACTCATTTTGTTGCTGCTAATGCAGATGCTTTTTCCACATAGGCAGCTGAAAGTTGTTGCTGCTTGCCTCTCTCCAAGCTATTGTTCCTGTACAAGTGAACCCTCCAAAACAGTCCAGAATTCTGACAGAGGCATCTTGAATGGAGATCTGGCAAGTTTACAACAGGATTATTGCTGGAAATTTGAGTCTGAAGCTTTAGCTCCTATACCATTCTATTCTCCAAATGGATTCTTAAGCAGTCTGTGCAAAGCTCCCAGAGTCACAATAGCTCTTGCTTTTGATTGTCAGAATAACCAGGAATTTCATTCTAGAAAAGAAAAATATTTTAAATGATTAGTGAGGATAAACTATCAGACAACAGCTACAAGTCGGAATGAGCATTATTCAACTAATCAGAACCATCCAATCTAATGCATTTATATAAATTAAACCTGATTATGCTCTTTATTTAGAATTGTTGAAATAGATGCATGTAGTCTAATTATGCCTACTCTTTAGTACAGTAGTACCAGTGAGCCAGCAAATGTTGAAATTTTGGTCCTAGAAGAGAAAGAAAACATATATTTGTGATAACTAGAAATTTTGTATCTTTGAAACTGAAACTTTTGTTGGAACTCAGGTTGATGCTTGTTTACTCCTTTTTACATGCCAGACAGCATGTAGTATGTATTTACTGGGATGTTTGGGGGATGAGTAAATGTTGGTATGGAGAATTTACATATATCAGTTTAATAAGGAAAAGTTCATACTAATCTTCTTCTGTCTGCATTGCTCCCATGCTATCTGTGGGTTTTTCCAAAGTAGTAATTTATTAGTTTTCTAAACTAAACAGTACTACTACTATTTAACATTTCTAAAGCGCTACCAGGGTTACGCAGCGCTGTACAATTTAACATAGAAAATCAATCCATGCTCAAAGAGCTTACAATCTAAAGGACAAATGTACACAAGTTCCCTGCATGTACTCCTCAAATGTGAGAGGTGTACAGTTTTCTAGGACTTAGGTTCTCACTAAGGGCTCTGTTTACTAAGCAGCGTTATAGGCACGTTAACATTTTTAATGCGCGTTAACCATGTAAGTGCCTACAATATCCCTATAGGCGCCTACATGGTTAGTGCATTCTAAGTGTAGGCGCGCTAAAAACATTAATGCACCTTAGCAAACAGGGCCCTAAAGTTGTCCAATATAACTTATTTTTGAGTATAAGAAAAATGCAAGATATATATTTTACAGTTTACCTAGTTCATGATTTTTTCTAAATTAAATATATATAATAGCGTTTTAAACCTTTGGCACAATCTCTTGGTAGAGAATATTTCACTAGGCATACAAACCAATACATTCACAGTGAGTTTATTTTTTAATTATACACTGTCATGCCATGTGCATTTGTTAGGAAAAAGTGATAAATCTTATAATTTGCTTGTCCAGGTTTATTTTTTCTTGTGTGAATGGTTCCTAAACTTTATTCAGGAATAAAAACAAACATAGGGCCCTGTTTACTAAGATGTGCCAGCGTTTTTAGTGCATGCCTAAAATTAGCACGCGCTAAACACTAGAGACACTCATATATTCCTATGGATGTCTTTAGCGTTTAGAACTTTTATACCACAACAACCTAAACGGTTCTATGCAGTTTACAGTAAAAAGAAACCAGTTGTACCTGGGAAGTAACATCAATTAGTAGATTAAAAAGAAAAACAATTACATTAAACTTCCTTTATTAAACTTATTTAAAAAATTTCTCAAATAGCCATGTTTTAAGCATTTTTCTGAATCGCAGAAGACAATTAAAAGATCTAAGAATAACCGGAAGTTTGTTCCAGAATTTTATTCCCATAAAAACAAATGCGGACTGGAAATTTCCTTATATCTAACAAATTTGGAAGACGGGAAATGTAAAAGTAAAGTATTCTGCAATTGCACAGCATTTCACCTGCAGGGAAGAGTGAATAATGACAACACATATTCAGGGGCAAGACCATGTAATGTTTTGAAAATAATTATATAAATCTTAAACTATATTCTAGCTTGAACAGGAAGCCAATGGGCTCTAACCAGCAAGGGAGTTACCCTCTCAAACGTTTTAACAGAATAGATTAAGTGAATTGCCACACTCTGTAAGGTCTGCAACCTCTTTAAAATTAGTTGCGTACATCCAATAAAAAGTACAATAATGTAACTGACTTAAATATCAAGGCTCGAACAATCACCCTTAAATTGTAGACGTTCAAAGCAATGCCTAATCCTTCTTAGCCTTCTCAATGTAAAAGACACTTTTTTAGTTGTGTCACATGTTTCTCAAAGAAGAGGCCAATATTCAATACTCCTCCCAATATTTTTTAACTCCAATTCAATTGGAAAAGAAACCTTATTTATATTAATCAATTGACATATTCTGTTGTGGGTTAGAAGCAATAAAAAAATTTTGTTTTGTCTAAATGTTAACTTCTAGCTACCCAAACTTTCACTAGTTTAACACAAAATGTAGCCTTGATATCAATATTTAATATACCTACTTCTAAGGGAATAAGTAGTGATATCATCTGCATAAATAAACTCTTTTCACAGCATGACTACTTAGAATGTTACCTGATGATGACAATTGCTACATTAAAAACAATAGATGACAGGGGAGATCCCTAGGGGACACTATACTGAACCCCAAGAAGAGAAAAGTTCATTTCTCATTTTTACGTGATAGGGCCGCAAAGTTAAAAACCCCTTAAACCAATTCAGGAGTATACCAATCTCATCCAATATCCGTCATGATCTATCACAGAATTCAAGCACGCGTGGGATAAACATAAAGGAATCCTGTTCAGAAGGAATAGATACTAAGGAGCTTAGCCGAGATTGGGTGGCAGAGCCGGTGGGGGGAGGCGGGGATGGTGCTGGGCAGACTTATACGGTCTGTGCCAGAGCCGGTGGTTGGGAGGTGGGGATAGTGCTGGGCAGACTTATACGGTCTGTGCCAGAGACGGTGGTGGGAGGAGGGGCTGGTGGTTAGGAGGCGGGGATAGTGCTGGGCAGACTTACACGATCTGTGCCCTGAAAAGGACAGGTACAAATCAAGGTAAGGTACACACAAAAAGTAGCACATACGAATTTATCTTGTTGGGCAGACTGGAAGGACCATGCAGGTCTTTTTCTGCCGTCATCTACTATGTTACTATGTTACATCAAACGCTGCTCTCAGGTCAAATTAAATTAGCAGCACATGATGGCCCTTACCAAGTCAGTATTTTATTTCTACTATTATAGCACTTAGAACTGTATCAGTGCTGAAGTTCTTTCTAAAACCTGATTGGGAAACATACAAAATATTATACTGATCTAAATGCTCCACAAGTTGTTGTGTAACTATGGCTTCTAGGACCTCAAACAAAGGTATAAGTACTACTGGCCTATAATTACTAATCAGTGATGCTGGGCCAGACTGGTTCTTTAAGATTGGCATAAGAATAATGTTGCCCAAGTAGTTAGGGTAATGCCACTGTTCCAGACAGATTTAACCAAGACATAAACCATTAAAAAAAGAAAAACAGTGATGAAGATAAACTGAGAGCAAAGCAGACTGCATTCTAAATACTTATTTTCAAATTTAATCTAAAAAATATCTAGTGAGAAAGCGTAGAACACTAATAAAAATGTTTCCTGTTCTGTGCTTTGGTTTCCATAAGAGGAATGGAAAAAGAACATTTGTAAAAATAAACCTTTCCTAAATGAGGCATGTGTGTTGAAAAGAGGACAAGATACCTGGCCTAAAGTTATCTGATGATTCTTTTGCCAGTTTTCTTACAAACAAACAATGAACTGCAAAATCAAGATAAAATGTTTAGATTGAAAATATGCTCATTATAACCAATAACACCCAATAACAAAATAAAAATGGCACACACTAACTCAAAAGAGTTAAGCCTTTCTTCCCAAGGGCTATCTTTTGAAACCTAGTACAATCTCTAGTGCTAAGTCACCTGGACTACTGCAACTCCCTATATGCTGGCTGTAAAGAACAAGACAGCCCAGAATACTGCAGCCAGACTCATATTTGGAAAAACAAAATATGAAAGTGCAAAACCCCTAAGAAATATACACTGGCTCCCACTGAAAGAACGTACCACGTTCAAGATATGCACGATTATTCATAAAATCATTTATGGAGACGCCCCGACATACATGTTAGACCTCGTGGACCTTCCACCCAGAAATGCTAAACGATCCTCCTGCACCTTTCTCAACCTACACTTCCCCAGCTGTAAAGGGGTCAAATACAAACTAACACATAATTCCAGCTTTTCCTACATGGGCACGAGGATGTGGAATGCACTACCAACTCACTTGAAAACGATCAACGAAATAAATTGCTTCCACAAAACTCTGAAAACCTCTCTCTTTAATAAAGCCTACCACGAGAACCCATAATGACTAAACCACAACCCTTACACTCCCTTTACTCAGAATGTCTTAAGGTATAGCTACATGACTTGATCCTCTTGTCTTCTTATCACTTTGTAAAACCAATTGTATTTCTTCTCTGTTACGGCAATGTCATAACAGATCTTTGTAAGCCACATTAAGCCTGCAAATAGGTGAGAAAATGTGGGATACAAGTGCAATAAATAAATAAATAAATAAATACATGATGGAACGTGAAAAAGTCAAAGTGTATTAATGTTTTCCTTTGAGAGACAAACATTAGCTCCATTTCTCAAATATCAACCTGCAGGTGTGACTGCTCTATTACTACTTTTGATCTTATTTTAGGTCTCTTTTTGCTCACATATGCTTTTAGAATTGGAAACATATCCTATAGCAGAGCTCTTTATTATTCATCAAATGGGGACCACTTGGCAAAGCAAAGAATGCAAAGATACAAATGAAAGAAAAGATAGCTAATACGTTAAAAATTGGAGGAAAAGACATTTTTTCTAAGATATGTAAATGATAGGAGGAAGTGACAAAATGGCATTGTAAGGTTTAAGGGTGAAGGCGAGGAATATGTAGAAGCTGATAAGGATAAAGCTGAACTGCTTAACAATTATTTCTGTTCTGTGTTCACAGATGAAAGGCCAGGAGTAGGACTTCAGAAAAAAAGGCATATGGGAATGGCTGTGTGGTAGACCAGGACCGATTCTCAGAACATTGTGTTTGAGAGTAGCTAGCTAAACTAAAAATAGACAAAGCGATGGAGCCTGATGGGATACATCTGAAGCTACTCAAGGAAATCTGAGTTCTGGTGGCTCCATTGTCTAACTTTTTCAATGCTTCCATAGTCTGGAGTGGTCCCGGAAGACTGGAGAAGGGTAGATGTGGTCCCTCTGCACAAGAGAAAGGAAGAGGTTGTGAAACACTTCTACAGCAGAAGATTGTGAGGTTTCCAGAATCTAATGGACTGAAGGACCCGAGGCAGCATGGTTTCACTAGATGCAGGTCTTGTCAGACAGATCTGATTGATTTGACTGGGTGACCAACAGTTGGATATGGAAGGGACACTAGATGTGATGTACTTGGATTTTATCAAAGCCTTTCACACAGTCTGCATAGGTGACTGATAAATAAACTGAGTGCCCTTGGCATGGGTCCTAAAGTAACTGACTGGATTAAAACTGGTTATGTGGAAGGAGATACAGGGTAGTGGTAAATGGAGCTTGATCTAAGGGAAAGGATGTTATCAGTGGTATACCGCAGGGATCTGTCCTTGGGCTGGCTCTTTTTTTTTAACACATTTGTGAACGATATTGAAGAAGGACTGTCTGGTAAGTTTTTTTTTGAAAGGGTGATGGACGCATGGAACAGCCTCCAAGTGGAGGAGACAAGGACTGTGCCTGAATTTAAGGAAGCGTGGGACAAGCACATAGGATCTATTAGGAGAGGAGGAGGTAGTGGATGCTGAGGATGGGCAGACTGGATGTACCATTTGGCCCTTACCTGCCGTCATGTTTCTGCCCAGGACCTGGTAAAAAATGTATTATGTTATGCACACATCAAAAGCCAGTTTCCTTCTGTGCACTGCCATGGAATACTTAATGGCTTCATTACCACATATTTTAATGCAATGTGCAGCCATGTCTTTCATGCAAGTTAATGCCCGACCTCAATACCTCTCTGCATTGTTTGGTCAGTAATATGAGCATACAATCTGTAGTAACCCTGCAGTTATGCTTGTGATAGCTTTCTGTATTGGTCCCAGATTTCTGTAAGTTGCCTGCCTATGTGAATTCCCCCCTTACAAATATGAGTGCCTTTTGTAGAATGCCACTTGGGTGCCCAGATGACATTTTAATGGGTAAGTGTACACTCAGGTGTATTCTGTACTGTTGGCCCATAAACTATTTATAGACTTGTCCTTTATGTGGCTCAAATTCACTGAAAGCAGTGCGATGTCAGAAGAAAAGAGAGCACCTGGTACATGCCTCTACAGAAGGTGGTACAGAATATTGGGAGAACAGAGGCAGCCTTAAGGACACTATTATAGATAATTCATCTTAAAAGAAAAGTCAGAGTCTAAATCTAAGCTTAGGTTTTTGGAACTGTGGGCAAAATTTGCACATTATGCATCTTGTACAGAGATGCCAGAACTGTATCAGAAATGGCAGCATCTTGAAGATAGGATACAAGTCTGCAAGATGGTGGACTAGAATAGGTAAACGTGAATCAGCATACTCTTAAAAATATAAAGGGACATACAATGAAGTTAGTAAGCAGTACATTTAAAACAAATTGGGGAAAATGTATGCGACCATTTCTGGGAAAAGGTGACTAAACAAAAAGATGAGGTTTTAATGAATTCTGTTAGAGCAAACAATTTGTAATACAACAGTCCAAACCCCATCCTTTTATGTGAAAAAAAAAAAAGTTACAGAAGATCAAACTTGTAACTTTTTCAGACTGTTTATGGACCCATGACATGAAAAATCAGCCATTCTCAACGGTTTGGACCACTACTTTGGTCACCTTTCCCAGAGATGGTCACATTTTTTCACTCAATGAATAACTGCATCCTGGAATTAACTGCCAGAGGATGTGGCACATATTAAGAGTAAATCTTAATCCTAAAGGTTTGACTGTGTGCAGGAGGATCACAGAAGATTTGTGTGACTCTGCAATTCCCAGTGTTTCTCTGTGGGGTTTTTTTTTTATCACAGGGATAAGAACAGTGGCTTTATATTGCAGTGGAGTTTTTTTCTTTCTTCACTTGAGAACTTGTTGGATACAAAGATCAGCAATGTTCAATATCTGCTACAATTATTAAGAACTGGGTTTTGTGTGCCCTTGTTTTTTTAAGGCTCACTGACTGATCTTTATTGAGATTGTGCTCTGATGATACACAGAGACTGAAGAAACTGCAATTTAGGGTTTATGTTCAATGTTCTTTGTGGGATTTACATATGTGATCAGGGTATAAGTCTGGTGTGGATGGCAGTGTGAGTGAGTTGCAGGGATACTATTTGGTAATTCTTTTAATGCACTGGTTTGTTTTCACTAATAAAGATTTTGCAATTTATATAGAACAGGAGTACTGTTGTTAACATATTAAGAGCAGCCAGATTTGTTTGAACAAGTACATAAATTGGGAGTAGTCTAATTGTTTGTGCAGTGGCCAGAGAACTAAGGGAACCGAGTTCAATTACCACTTCAGCTCCTTGTGATTCTGGCAAGTCACTTAACCCTCCATTGCCCCAGGTACAAAATAAGTATCTGTATATAATATATAAACTGCTTTGATTGTAACCACAGAAAGGTGGGATATCAAATCCCATCTTTTTTTTCCTTTATCCCTGGAATAAGTAGTATGGAATCTAGTTTGGTGATTCCTCTGCGGTCTGCAGATCCCATGGGAGTTTGTGAGAACATTACAGGAACCCCATAGGACAAAGAAAAAAAGAAGAGAGAGACTTTTTTTATGCTACTATAATCCATGCGAGCAGAAAACAGATGCTGTTGTAGATGAAGGATAAGCACTGGTAGGGATGACAGTAGTAGCATCAGTAGCTGCAGGGAACAAAAAGAAGCAGCAGGTTAGGCTTGGAGGTGGCTGCTCAGGTCAGAAGCAGTAATGGCTATGAGGGTAGGATTAAAGACTGCTGGGCACACCAGAAGCCGGTAACATGAGGGTGAGACCAGCAGTATGGCATCAACAAGCAAGAAAAGCAATACTAATAGTGGGACTAACTGAAAGAAAAAGGGAGCCTGCAGGAGACAGACCTGGAGGCGGGTGGGATAACGACTGAAACTGGAGGAAGCTGTCTGGGGGGAGGGGGAGGTGCAGTGAGAGAGAGGAAAATTGGTAGAAACAGAAGGGGAATTGGTATAATGGAGAAAGGCTTGGCACTTAAGGGAAAGGGGTTCAGGATGAATGATGGAGATGAAGTGGAGGTACCTGAAATTTTTGAAGGTTAATAAAGGGCCTACACAAAGAAAAAAAAAGTACCAAACCTCTGATCTGGTTTTTGGGATCCTACCAGGTACTTGTGATCTGGATTGGCCACTGTTAGAAACAGGATACAGGTTCTGATCCAGTATGGTAATTCTTATGTTCATATTTCTGTAGGTTTACAGTAACTCTCTACTGAAGAATCTTAGCCAAGTATCTTAGAATGTACTTTGGTAAATGATGTATTATCTAATTTGACAAAAAATAAAAAGCCACACTGGGATATTCCATGTTTGGTTCACACAAATACAAGGGCATTATGTAACACCTAACCAGTAACGTACTAATAGCAGTTTTTATTAAGGCACACTACCGCATTTAATAGGCACTACTTCGTATTATTTACCAACATCTTATTTTATGCAATTGGGCCTATTTCCTATTAGTACATGCTAATGCTGTTAATTAATATTTACATGTTAATGCACTAGTAAACTAAACTTGATCACATTCCATGCACAACAGGGCTATCTGAATGTTTTGTAGATGGGGTCCTTCCTGATCTTTAAACTGATTTAACAGCCCTAAGGTTGGACGATAAAGTTAAGCACTTTGGAGAAAAGTCTTGGAGCCAGAACACATCAAACAAAAAAATGTGTACTGATAATGGATTTTTTTTTAGATTTATTGTACTAAGCTATAGGACTGTAGATTTCATGTCTGGCAATTTCTCATACTTAAACCTGAATTCTGGTGCAGACATTTCACTCTGAAATACTTTAATATGTGGTAAAAATCTAAGCTCACAAGGAGAAAGCCTTCATTTTTTTTTTTTTAGAAACTATATAAGTAAGAATAAATTCCTTCAAAATTTCTCATTTTCTGTCTTATGTTTTAAAAATATTTTGGAACCTTAGGACTCATGAGGAACCCTTTGGGGATTTGTAGATAACCAGCCTGAACAAAATCAAGACTAAGGGGTCCTTTTACTAAGGTGCGCTAATGGATTTAGTGTGCACTAACGATTAGTGCGTGCTAAATGCCATATAGCCCATTATATTCCTGTGGGCTGCATTACCTGAACAAAATATTGAAGTATTCCAATTAACTGTTGCTGAGCCCAGTAGTGTCATTGAATGATTTTACTTATGAAGTTGCTTGGGGGTGTAGGCATAGTCTTCTACCATACTATGCTTTCAGTATGAATGAAAAGCTTACAATTCATATAGCTCTAAGTTGATATTTAAAAGATGAATATTTAGTAGGGATGCATATTTCTGGTACACATCCAATTCATAAGCATGCCTTAAAAAACTGTGGCCAAAATCATTTTAATGCTCATTAACCTACAAATTACTGCACTTACAAATCCATTTACATGTGCAAAAAGTTCTAATGCCCATTAAAAAATTTAAACAAAAACGTTTGAAGACAGCCAGAAAAATCCAAGAAAAAATAAAATCCAAAAATGATCAGCAAAGTTGCTTGCCTATAAACAGGTGTTTTCAATAGGCAGCAGAACTAAATCAGGCACACAAATGAGGGACAATGCACCGCTCTGGGATGGAACAGCACTCCCAGAGCTTAAACGTTCTGCATATGGATGCCACTTCCCACATGGAGGAATCTACTCATTCCCTTTTTTTAGTTTCAAAGTTCAGGAGTAATGCAACTCTCAGGGAGTTAGGAAGGACTGTTTGCCTGATAAATCCCATTGCTACAGCAGATATTCATTATAGGTAATCAACTTTACATCCTGTTTGTTGATGGAAATCAGGTACACAGATGACTACCAAGCTCACAGATGATCCATCTCAAATAACTTTGTCAATGAAGAGAAGCCTACTCAGACAATGATACAAGCACTGCATCATGAGGATGATACTGCTCAGCTGGATGGACTGTCTCTTAAGGACTGGTTCAAGCATCTGTGTGACATAAAAGGTATATGAAGCGAGAACCAAGAGCTGCTTTGTAGATTCTTTTCAGCAAAGAAGACTTCAAAAGAGCTACACTAATCACAGTGGCTCTGATGAGATTTGACTTATTCTAACCAGAAGCAGTCAGCTCATAACATAATTTGAAACAAAATGCTAGCCAAGTCTGCTGGGGCTGAAAAGGACAAAACAACTGCACAGATTCTCTAATGGAATCCGTTCTCTTAAGATAGAAATCAAGGGTAAATTAGTTTTTACCTGATTTTCTTTCTGATACCCTCCAGACGTTTGGGTTTGTGCTGTCCTGCCAGCAGCTGCAGAATGAAAACTACTGATGTCATCACTTAAGAACCCTGTGCAACCCCCTGGCCAGTCAACAATGCAGAAGGGCAATGAACCGCTTAGAGAGCTACTAACGAAGGATAAAGCTTCTCCAGACTAAAGATCTAAAAATGAACTAAGATCTTTATGATCCAGAAGAAAACCTGAAGCTAAGAACCATGGGTGGGGTCTGGACTGGTCTATAGGGACTCAAAGAAAGAAAATTAGCAGGAAAGCCTATCCTTTCTTATAGTCCCATCAGACCAGTTCAGATGATTGGGAAGTAGCAAAGCAATACTTACTGAGGGTAGGACCCTGAAATCCCTGCCGCCAACTCTTTGGCCCCAAGGGATGCATCATTTTGAGCATTCAATCTGTAGTGACAGACAAACAAATGCAGAGATTTCCATAGTTGTGCTTTGCAAATTTCTTGAGGAAGAACTAAGGAGTGCTCTGCTCAAGAAGCAGACTGACCATTCTAGAATGAGCTTTCAAAACTTCTGGAACTGGATGACCATGGACAATATAAACAGGAGCAACAACCTCTTTAACCCAACTCTGGAACGCAATACCAAGACACATCCGAAAAACCAAACACCACCTACCCTTCCGAAAGCTGCTGAAAACATACCTCTTCAAACAAACCTATCCAAATGACCCAAATTAATTCACAAACCTAACCCACACCACTAACACTACCCTCACCTCTATCCCTCCCCCCACATCTCTTCCTCTTATCCTACTCCATACAGTTGTGTTAACTCTGTGTTACTGTACCATACATTGTAAGCCGCACTGAACCTGCTATCGAGCGGGAAATAAATACTACAAATAAATAAAATAAAAAAATCAAGCTATTGTCACTTTTGATGCTGCTTCCCCCCCTTTACAGCATCAACTAAAAAGAACAAGAAGCTTATCCAATTTCCTTATTATTTTGTACATTTCAGGTACTTCAACATGTTTCCCACATCTAATTTGTGCAAGGCAACTGCACTAATTAAGATCCTGAAAAACAGGTAGAGACAAACCGATTCAGATGAAAGGCCAAAACTACTTTGGGAAGTAAGGATGGGCCTAGTCTAAGTACAACCTTTTAATTGATGAAGTCCAAAAAAGGTTCTGTACAGGACAAGACATATAACTTTGAAGTTTGCCTAGCCGAACAAATAGCTACAAGAAAAACTCTCTTATCTTCCAAGGCTGTGGAATCTAAAGGTTCAAAAAGAGGGTGAACTAAGGTAGACATGACCAAGTTTAAATCCTAGAGTGGGAATCAACAGATGACGTGGCAGACTGAGAAGTTTAACCTCTGTAAACCCTAATTCTTCCTGTTCTTAAGCGATCCCACATGCTTATCCCATGCCAAGTAGCTAAGTCTTATCTTCAATGATGCGAATGCCAGCTCCTTGTCCAAAACATCTTGCAAGAAACCCAAAATATCTGGAACAGAAGATGCAGAAGAAAAAGAAACACTTATCTTGACATCAATTCTCAAAAATCCTCCAAACCCTTATGTATGCTAATGAGGTACATCTTTTTTCAGAAAGTAACAAGGTAGCTATCACCTTATTCATTAATCTTTCTTCTATAACTTCGCCTTCTCATGAGCCAAGCCATTACAAAGAAAACTGAGACACAAGTGTATAGATACCAGTACCCAATCACAGAAACTCTCGATGCCATATGGCAAATATAGGTTATTCAGATCATATATTTTTTGCACTCATTCCCTCTGCCCAGTAGCAAATGAAGCTGTTCAGCCTTCTCTCAAGGGTATGTGTTTTGCAAACTTCACCAAACTGTGCACAATGTTTTGCAAACAAATTCATGTACATAAAAAGATGGCAAGAAGCTATGTGGGAAGCAAGCACAGCATTCTGAAAACATTTTCTTTCAAAAAAAAAAAAAAAAAGATTCCAATGTCTGAGCTTTTCTGAATAGCTCTTGGAACTTCTGGTCCTTTTCAAAGTGAATTTGACCTTTGTGGAATGAGGAGGAAGCAGTTGCTTCTCAATGTACATAGTCAACCACATACTTATCTGTACATATTTGAGTCATGGGCACAGCTTCCTTAAGGGGAGAAAAGGGGGTTTGAGGACTTGGAGGAGATCCAGTGGGTACTTCTAACTTAAACAGAACGGCCCCAGCCAGTTCTCTCACAAAAGCTAATGTACGAGACAGCTCCCTAGGAAGTGATTTTCTTCTTTCATGAAGAGAAGATGGGTTGATGGTAAGCTAGTTGAAAGTTCTCCAGAAAATACACCTGACTCAATCAGAAATACTACAGAGCAGAAGTCTGGGTCTCTGCCTGTCTAGATCTATTGGTATCTGTGTCACACCTTTGGCATGGGCATCAAGAAAGAAGCTTTCTCCCCCAACACACTGGAGATCGACAACGGAGCAGCAGATACTGACCCTGAAGTCATTCTGTGTGTTGATGCCTCCCCTACAGGCAGTGCATAAATCTCGAGGACCAATTGGATCTTTCTCTGTGTTAACAGAATGTGTTGAAGCTACAGCACTGAAATAAGCAAAAGAATGCATTATCTGCTCATCAAATCTCCCCCTGAGCTGCTCCTCAAAGGTTAGCATTGACAAAGGCATAGGGAAAACAGTAGGGGTGGCCACATCCTCATGAGACACTCAAGTAGTATTGTACGCCAGGTCTTGGGTCCTTGGGAACTGGTTCACCCCTCTATGATAACAAGGAGATAAGTGGTCCTCACATCAGGTGCACTTTGAGAACACCAGTAACCTCTGTGCTCTTGATGTCATGCTCTGAAAAACTGCAGTGTCTGTGACCCTGCCTATCTGGTGTTTGGCACTGCTAGCCTTTGGCATCAAAGTCGAAAACAGCAGGACTCAGGAATCATACTTGTTTCACACATATCATTTTCACCTCAAATTTCCAATGTTTGTAAAACAGGGTTCTTTGTACTCTGACAACTCTGTGCTATTCACCGTTACTTCAGCACCAATACTTTTCACTCCCTTATTCTCTGTTGACTATGAAACTGGACTACTGCACTATCATATACCTTGGTTGCGCACAAACATCCATTAAAAGGCTCCAATCTCTCCAAAATACAGCCATTTGATTGCTCTGCCACACCCATTGTTATGACCACACATCACCATTACTTCAAAAATATCACTGGCTTCCAATTCATAACCGCATTCTCTTTACACTATTGGTCCTTACATACAAATCCATAGGAATAAAATGTGCCCTGCTGCAGATAACTCGAGCTAATCTTTAATAAAAGACCCCCTAAATGACTTGATTTTGACCAAAATACTCCAAGAGCCCAAGGTACTCAACTGAGGTCTACACCAAACTTTAGAAGCACAAAAATATTAGGGAACTTTAAAAATAGGCAAAAATCTAAGAAAGAGTACTGGATGACAGTAACAGAACCAAGAAAACTTAAAAAACAAATCTTCTCCAAGCAATAGCTGGTGCTACTATTCAGTTTTCAAATCTTCATATTTGTGGAATTTCAATATTCATGTGGATAGTCCTAAACATCCAAGAGTATCACATTTTTTTCTTTTATTCAAAATCTTGGTCTGAATCAACAGGTTAGTATTGAACCCCATTGTGAAGCACATCCTTTGGATTTAATGATTTCCCAAGTATCCTCTGCATTTGCTTTATACAGTTTTACAGCATTTCTGATTTTTTTGTCTGACAATTATGTCCTTCACTTTATATTATTCTCAGCACAATTATATCACACCCCAAGACACGTAGGATGTATGAAAAGACAGATCCATCAACTTGATCCCGATTTTCTTCCACCTCTATTCTCCTGATTTCCTGAAAATATTGGTTCTTGCTCTCTTAAGATCAGGTTCAATGCTGGGATACTACTCTTTAAAATAATCTTATTGTTCTATTTCTTGCAGTCAGCCTTGGTACCACCAGGGGTTCCATGTCTTTTGAAATAATGGACTTGACAATCGCTCAGTTGATACTCTACAGCTCTATAGATCTTGATAATGATATTTTATCTAAAAGTGGCTAAATGGAAACTATTATATTAATTCTATTCGGACTTTGGCTAATCCCACTAGAAAAAACTGAGGAAAATTCTGACATCTCATTCTGTCTCCAATATTACTCGGGTATCACCTTCAGCTTATGTTTTGGCTCTGTATTTTGCTCCAAGATCAATTCCCTTGATTGCATTAGTCTCATCTTTAAGGTTCAAGGTTATGTTTATTTGATTATCCGCTTAGGGTCAGACCATCAAAGCGGTTACCCGAACTAAAATAAAAATAGAAAGCAACATAAAAAAATACAAACAATAATAATTATGATAACTCTGCTGTGACCCAACAGGCCCTGAGCCTGGATCACCTGGTAAAGGCTGAACGAAATAAATGAGTCTTTAGCAGGACTTTAAATTTAGGGAGACTGCCTTTTATATGTGGCGATAAAAAAAGTGCGTTCCACATGGTGGGGCCCACTACATTAAACACTGATGCTCTATATGTGCTCAGAGGCACAGCATGAACAGTAGGTATAGCCAGCCCCTGATTTCTCACCTTGCATCCAAACCAAAGTTTCAGCGTGCTTGTCTGACATTGCTGTCTGGATGTCTCAACGCCACCTGAAATTAAATATGACCAAAACCGAGCTTCTCATTTTCCCCCCCAAACCCACCTCCCCGCTCCCCCCGTTTTCTATTTCTGTTGATGGCTCTCTCATTCTCCCTGTCTCCTCAGCTCGAAACCTTGGGGTCATCTTTGACTCTTCTCTCTCCTTCTCTGCTCACATCCAGCAGATTGCCAAGACCTGTCGTTTCTTTCTTTACAACATCCGTAAAATCCGCCCCTTTCTTTCCGAGCACTCTACCAAAACCCTCATCCACACCCTTGTCACCTCTCATTTAGACTACTGCAATCTGCTTCTTGCTGGCCTCCCACTTAGTCACCTCTCCCCTCTCCAGTCGGTTCAAAACTCTGCTGCCCGTCTCATCTTCCACCAGGGTCGCTTTACTCATACTACCCCTCTCCTCAAGACCCTTCACTGGCTCCCTATCCGTTTTCGCATCCTGTTCAAACTTCTTCTACTAACCTATAAATGTACTCACTCTGCTGCTTCCCAGTATCTCTCCACACTCGTCCATCCCTACACCCCTTCCCGTGCACTCCGCTCCATGGATAAATCCTTCTTATCTGTTCCCTTCTCCACTACTGCCAACTTCAGACTTCGCGCCTTTTGTCTCGCTGCACCCTACGCCTGGAATAAACTTCCTGAGCCCCTACGTCTTGCCCCATCCTTGGCCACCTTTAAATCTAGACTGAAAGCCCACCTCTTTAACATTGCTTTTGACTCGTAACCACTTGTAACCACTCGCCTCCACCTACCCTCCTCTCTTCCTTCCCGTTCACATTAATTGATTTGATTTGCTTACTTTACTTATTTTTTGTCTATTAGATTGTAAGCTCTTTGAGCAGGGACTGTCTTTCTTCTATGTTTGTGCAGCGCTGCTTATGCTTTGTAGCGCTATAGAAATGCTAAATAGTAGTAGTAGTAGTTGGCTACAGTGCAATGTCCTGGAGGGGACATAAGGTAACAAATGAGAGGACAAAAATACAGGGGAATCTGCAAGAGGGAAATAGTTGAAGGGAAGAGCATTTTACTCCTGCAGTTCGACATGTCCAGTACCTTTGATATGGTGCACCATGGCATACTACTGTGGCTCCTAGATTACTTTGGTGCAAGTGATAACGTATTAGCCTGGCTGAGAGGTTTTCTTACATCCAGATCCTACCAAGTACACGCCAACTCTAACCTATCATCTCACTGGAAAGCAGACTGCGGTGTGCCACAGGGCTCCCCACTATCACCTACCTTCTTCAATGTGATGTTGATCCCTCTGGCAACGGCTCTCTCCAAACTGGGACTAAACCTGTTTATCTATGCAGATGATATCACTATCTTCATTCCTTTTGAGAAAGACCTAAATGAAATTACCTGTAGGATTCGGCAAGGTTTTAGCACCATGCTCAACTGGGCCAATTCTTTTCGATTCAAATTCAACACCGAGAAAACACACTGTTTGATCCTCTCCTCTCCTTATAACAAACTCAGGCCTCGTACATTAATTACTCCTGAGCTCGTCCTGCCAATCTCGATATCTCTAAAAATCTTGGGAGTCCTGGTTGACAGATCTTTGACATTGGAGCAACATGTGAACTCTACAGTCAAGCAAATGTTCTACTCTCTTTGGAGGCTTAAGCGTATCCAGCCTTACTTTCCTCGAGATGTATTCTGCAATCTAGTCCAGTCTCTAGTAATTAGCCGTCTCGATTACTGCACCAGTATCTACGGGGGATGCACAAACATGCTCCTAAAAAAATTGCAAACTGCTCAGAATACAGCAGCTTGACTCATCTTCGGCAAATCGAGATTTCAAAGTTCGAGACCATTGCGTGAGCGGCTGCACTGGCTTCCTGTGAAGGACCGCATCGCGTTCAAGATCTGCGCATTGGTGCACAAAATCATATATGGAGAAGCCCCTTCCTATATGGACACTCTCATTAACCTGCCGCCCAGGAACTCCCGAAGGTCAGCCCGCTCGTACCTCAATCTCCACTATCCAGCTCCTAGTGGCCTCAAATATAAGACCATCTGAGGAGAGAGGAAGTGACGTCATCGCACAGCATGGTAGCCTAGTCCCACAGCTCTCCTACCCAACACCTATTTTTTTGGGTAAAACAGCGAATTAACAGACGAAAAAAGCAGCTTAGGCAAGCGGATTCCTCCTCTGAACGGTTGTAGACATGAGCAAAACAGCTTCTAGCCGGAAAAAAGAAGCGGACAGAGCAGAGAAAAATATGGCGCTCAAGGCCGCTAAACGCCACAAGTCCCCGGAGCGTGCTTCTCCCTCGGACTCGGATTCTGCGCTGTCCATGTCGGAAGCGCAAGCGCCTCCCCTAAAAAAAGGCATATCTAGCGAGCTCCGCAAGTTTCTATCCAACATCCAGACAGAAATTAAGCAGTCCAAGGACGAAATTCTAGAGCGGATGGACACCTTAAGTGCTGACCTCAGAGAGTTGGGCGGCAGAGTAGAGGAGGCTGAATTGAAAACTGATGAACATGCTGAGACTCTAAATAAGCATGCTGGTCTTCTCCAGGAACTGGAACAAAAGCATGCAGACTTGGAATATAAGATCGACGATCTCGAGAACAGGGGACGGAGAAATAATCTCCGCTTCCGTGGAGTCCCTGAAGGTGGCGAAACAGAGAACGTGGCCGAGATAGTGCAAACCCTTTGCTCAACTCTGCTGGGCCCTGAAGCTGGCGAACTGCAGTGCGAGCTGGACAGAGCTCATAGAGCCTTGGGGGCGCGCAAAGAACAGCAGACCCGTGACATAATTGTGCATTTTCATAAATATGAAATTAAGGAAAAAATCTTGACATTCGCACGAAGGGCAGAGCGTCTCGAATATGTTGGAGCCCAAATCCAGGTGTACCAGGATCTATCGCAATACACGTTGCAGTTAAGAAAGCAGATGAGACCAGTGCTGGAGTCCCTGAATAAACACAAAATCCCTTACAGATGGGGATTCCCTTCGCCCTCATTTTTACCCTGAAGGGCAACAAACAAAGGGTGCAAACTCTACAAGAGGCCTGGGAGGCTCTACACACTGCTGAACTAGTTACCGCTAAGTCTCCGCCTGGGGCAGTGGCGCCAGCCACTCGAGCGAAGCTTCAAAGATGGCAAAGAGTCCCAGAACAAGCAAAGCGTGGTAGCCAGAAGCGCTGAGACGGACTGTGTAGGTTGGACAGAAGCTAAAAGACCAGGGAAGTGAGTTACTCTGATCTGGCAGTTGTGTTTTTTTTGTGTGCCTTGCATACTGTGAATATTGGTACGGGTTCTAACAAAAAAAAAATAAAATACAAATTTCAGTGTTTAGGGGCTGGATGTTCTAGTTATGGGGACGGGTTAGATGTTAAATGGGGGTAAGCATGGGCTAGTAGCCGAGTGGAATGTTGAAGGGAGAGTTAACTGCTGTCTGTTTTTTTCTTGATAATGCAAGGGTGGGGGGGGGGGGGGGGGATGGATGCATGGTTGGGGGCCGTGTGAAAGGTGGGGAACTTTCTCTATTCCCATTTGGAGAACGTGATCTTCCATCTGGTGAAACAGGAAGGGACAGGGGAGGGCTTTCAGGGAGGGGGTGTGGACAAGGGAGGGAGGGAGGAGGGGGGAGGACACGGCTGGAGTCCCAGATCAAATATTCTAAGAAATTGGGTAGAGCGGTCCTGGGGGGATGAAGCTGCTCAATACGGGTGGTTCGTTTATTGATGGGAACAGGTTTCAAGATTCTATCCTATAATGTAAAAGGCCTGAACATGCCTCAGAAAAGGCAGAAGTTTTATAAAGAACTGGGGCAGCTCAAACCACACGTGGCCCTTCTTCAAGAGACACATTTGAAAGGTAGACATGAAAGACTTCTCTCCTGCTCGGATTACCCGGTGGTGTACTCTGCTTCTGCAGCGGGATCCAAAAAGGGGGAAGTAGCGATCTTGATACACTCCACAGTTGGGGCACAGGTGATTAAGATCAAGAGGGACACGGGACGACGGTATATTTTTCTGCACGTTAAAATTGACCAAGTGGATCTCACCATTGCCTCTATTTACGCTCCGAACTCATGGCAAGCGGGATTCATAGAGAAAGTTAAAAATTCACTGGCTTCATTTGCGCAGGGATCCCTAATTATAGGGGGGGACTTTAATTCGCTGATGAACCCGGGCTTAGATTGCTCCGGAGCGACCAGAAATGAGGGACAGAAAGACACACAAGCATTGAGATCTTTTGCACAATCATTAGGCACGGTAGACTTGTGGAGGGTTCATAATCAGAAGGTGAGGGATTATACATTCTACTCCCCAGTACACCACTCCTATTCTCGTATAGACTATATCTTTATGGATGTTGCTTTAGCAGAGAGAGGCCCAGCAGCAGGAATCGGCAGTATGACCTTGTCCGACCATGCACCGATATGGGTGACTTTACCTGACATTAGGACCGAGAGCAAAGACAAAAGATGGGCCTTAAATATTAATATTCTACAAGATGAGGCAGCTGTGGTGGGCTATAAAAAAATGTTGAACGAATACTTTGAGTTTAATTTGGAATCTGGGCCATCGCTCAGTACAATTTGGGATACCATGAAGGCAGTTTCCCGGGGCTACTTTTTGCAACTGGCCAGTAGGAAAGCAAAGACTGGTAAGGCGCAGATAGAAAGCTGTTTGGAAAGTATTCGTTTACTGGAAGCGCAGCATAAGGCAACAGGGTCCTTAAAGGCTCTGAAAGAACTCAATGATCAGAGGCTAAGGCTCGACTCTATCTACTCCGAGCAACTTAGCATGCTATATGCAAAGAATAGGTTGGGCTCCTATGAGTTTGCCAAATAAAGCAGGGCGCCTTTTGGCCATAAAGATGCGTAGGCAAAAAGTCGACCGAACTATTTTAAAAATACGGGACATGGGTGGGAACGATCTCGGTAAATCTGAGCAAATACATAGGAGATTTGGGGAATTTTACCAGGCCTTATACGCTAAGGAACTCAATCCATCCATGGACCTAGTAGATCAATATTTACAAGAAAGTGAGTTGTCCTCTCTGAGTCATCAGCAGCAGCGGCTGTTAGATGAGCCGGTTACCCCCAAAGAAATTCAGGAGGCTATCAAAAGCTTACCATCGAGCAAGTCGCCTGGTCTGGATGGTTTGCCTAACAAGTTCTATAAACAGTTTGCACACGAGTTAGCCCCTCTTTTAGCTGATTTGTTTAATCAAGTGGGAAGAGGCAGATCCTTGCCTCTGTCTATGATGGAGGCGTGGATAGCGGTGCTGCCCAAGCCTGGAAAAGATCACTTGGATTGTGGATCTTATAGGCCAATATCAGTGTTAAATGCTGATGTGAAAATTTTGGCTAAGGTTTTGGCAAGCCGGTTGGCACCAATTCTCCCAGTGCTCATCCATCCAGAACAGGTGGGCTTTATCTCTCACCGGAAAACAATGGACAACATCAGGAGGGTAGTAGATATTATGTATTTGGCAAAAAGAACCCAGAAACCATTATGTCTCTTAAGTCTGGACGCGGAAAAAGCCTTTGACCGCCCTTTATGCATAGGGTCCTTGAGACGATGGGGTTCAGAATGCATTTCAGGAGATGGATTCAGGCTTTTTATGAATCTCCAAGGGCCTGTGTCCTGGTTAATGGTGGTAACTCAGAGTTATTTACGCTGTACAGAGGAACAAGACAAGGGTGTCCTCTTTCACCCTTGTTTGCTATGGTAATGGAGCCTTTTGCGGCTCGGGTACGCTTGGATCCCAATATCTCTGAGTTAGAATAGCAGATAGAATACACAAAATGGCTCTTTTTGCGGATGATGTCCTATTGTTTGTAACTCGACCGCTGACTACATTTCCATACTTAGCGCGAATGATAGAGGAATATTCAGCAGTGTCTGGTTTTAAAGTTAATATGGCCAAATCAGAAGCTTTAAATGTAACCCTCTCTGAGGAAGTGGTGGCTTCTCTAAAGATCTCCTCTCCTTTCCGATGGGCTCACAAACAAATTAGATATTTTGGGGTGAATTTGACCAAGACACTCTCAGAGCTGTTTAATGCAAATTATAAGGGGCTAGGCAAAACTATTAGGGCTGAGTTAGAGCGCTGGGGAGATATGCAATTTTCATGGTTTGGGAGAATAGCTATACTTAAAATGAATATTCTGCCTCGGTTGCTGTACCTTTTCCAGGTGCTGCCTGTGATGATGCCCAGGCGATTTATAGCTTCCTTACAAGACGCTCTTGTGCGGTTCGTCTTGGCAGGAAAGCGTCCAAGGCTAGCGAGATCCTTGTTATATAGGGATAGGAAAAGAGGTGGGCTGGCGGTACCCAACCTTGCTTGGTATTATAGAGCAGCGCAGGGGAAGGCAGCACTTGAATGGCACCAAGAATATCCAGATAGACAATGGGTACATATAGAACAACACTCCATGGCCGATACACCGCTGAGCGCATTAATGTGGTTACCTAGGCCATTTAGACGTCTGGGAGAGGGAACTTGCCCCTCGGTGGATGTCACACTTTATTATTGGGACAGGATGTTTCCTAAGAAACAATGTACTTTGACCCAGAATGCCCCAATAGCATATAACCCATTGTTCTTGCCTGGCACTATAAAGGGGACATTCACAAAATGGCACGCAGCTGGGGTGCGGACCTGGGGACAGATGTTTGAAGCAGACCTCATGCTGTCCTTTAATGCTCTGAAGGATAGTTACCCAGAGGTGGCGGGGGATGAGTTCGCATACTGCCAAGTGGCCCATTTCTTGCAAACTAAAGTGGTGCAGGAGGTGATGAAGCGAAAGAAACTCGGTTTGGAGAAGATATGTGGGAAGCTTACGTCCTCCCGTGGCCTGATTGGTCACCTTTACCAGAGCATAAGTCATCAATCATCTTTTAATGCAGTGCACAGAAGAGGCTGGGAGAAAGAATTGGATATGCGCCTGGAGGAGTCCGAGTGGGAGAGAATAGAAAGAAAAGTAGTGGGGTTGTCTATTCATATCCCTATGCAGGAGAATGCAGTGAAGGTGCTGTATAGGTGGTACCTCACACCTACCCGGCTGCAAAGGATATTTCCGGATACACAGGATGGCTGTTGGCGAAGATGTGGCCAAAGGGGCACTATGGGCCACGTGTGGTGGAGCTGTAAAAAAATTAAGGCCTATTGGAGGGCGATTCACTTCCGGTTACAGGGATGGCTGGGGCGCGGGGTGCCATTGAGTCCTCTGGTATTCTTGTTCTCTGCTCGGATAGCTGGCCTCACGGCTGCCCAGCAGTCTTTGGTAAATCAGGTGGCGGGTACAGCCAGGATAGTCGTGGCTTCACATTGGCGGAGGGAGGGGATGCCCCCGATAACAAAGTGGCTCCATAAATTGAGGTATGTGAGAGAGATGGAGAGACTAATCGCTGAACATAATCACCAGTTGGGGAAGTGGCGGGCGATATGGCAATTTATCCCTCCTGACACTCTGTAAACATGGACCAAACGCTCAAAGAGTGACAGGAATGATCATAGCCAGCTATTTCCTCTGGGAGGGAGATGGGTGGGTGGGAGGGGTGAGGGAACGGGTGAGGAACTATTATACTCAGTAAAATTCAAAAAAAACGTGAAGTTTGATAAAGTTATTGTAGGCAAGTTGAAACTGTTAGATGTTATATTGCAGGCATTGTTCACAGATTCCTTGTACACACTATGTAGAAGTGCTTGCCTGCTGACTGTACTGTGCAAATTTTAATCTGTTTCACTGATAATAAAGACTACTTGCAAATAAAAAAAAAAATATACAGTGGTGGAAATAAGTATTTGATCCCTTGCTGATTTTGTAAGTTTGCCCACTGACAAAGACATGAGCAGCCCATAATTGAAGGGTAGGTTATTGGTAACAGTGAGAGATAGCACATCACAAATTAAATCCGGAAAATCACATTGTGGAAAGTATATGAATTTATTTGCATTCTGCAGAGGGAAATAAGTATTTAATCCCTCTGGCAAACAAGACCTAATACTTGGTGGCAAAACCCTTGTTGGCAAGCACAGCGGTCAGACGTCTTCTGTAGTTGATGATGAGGTTTGCACACGTCAGGAGGAATTTTGGTCCACTCCTCTTTGCAGATCATCTCTAAATCATTAAGAGTTCTGGGCTGTCGCTTGGCAACTCGCAGCTTCAGCTCCCTCCATAAGTTTTCAATGGGATTAAGGTCTGGTGACTGGCTAGGCCACTCCATGACCCTAATGTGCTTCTTCCTGAGCCACTCCTTTGTTGCCTTGGCTGTATGTTTTGGGTCATTGTCGTGCTGGAAGACCCAGCCACGACCCATTTTTAAGGCCCTGGCGGAGGGAAGGAGGTTGTCACTCAGAATTGTACGGTACATGGCCCCATCCATTCTCCCATTGATGCGGTGAAGTAGTCCTGTGCCCTTAGCAGAGAAACACCCCCAAAACATAACATTTCCACCTCCATGCTTGACAGTGGGGACGGTGTTCTTTGGGTCATAGGCAGCATTTCTCTTCCTCCAAACACGGCGAGTTGAGTTCATGCCAAAGAGCTCAATTTTTGTCTCATCTGACCACAGCACCTTCTCCCAATCACTCTCGGCATCATCCAGGTGTTCACTGGCAAACTTCAGACGGGCCGTCACATGTGCCTTCCGGAGCAGGGGGACCTTGCGGGCACTGCAGGATTGCAATCCGTTATGTCGTAATGTGTTACCAATGGTTTTCGTGGTGACAGTGGTCCCAGCTGCCTTGAGATCATTGACAAGTTCCCCCCTTGTAGTTGTAGGCTGATTTCTAACCTTCCTCATGATCAAGGATACCCCACGAGGTGAGATTTTGCGTGGAGCCCCAGATCTTTGTCGATTGACAGTCATTTTGTACTTCTTCCATTTTCTTACTATGGCACCAACAGTTGTCTCCTTCTCGCCCAGCGTCTTACTGATGGTTTTGTAGCCCATTCCAGCCTTGTGCAGGTGTATGATCTTGTCCCTGACATCCTTAGACAGCTCCTTGCTCTTGGCCATTTTGTAGAGGTTAGAGTCTGACTGATTCACTGAGTCTGTGGACAGGTGTCTTTCATACAGGTGACCATTGCCGACAGCTGTCTGTCATGCAGGTAACGAGTTGATTTGGAGCATCTACCTGGTCTGTAGGGGCCAGATCTCTTACTGGTTGGTGGGGGATCAAATACTTATTTCCCTCTGCAGAATGCAAATAAATTCATATACTTTCCACAATGTGATTTTCCGGATTTAATTTGTGATGTGCTATCTCTCACTGTTACCAATAACCTACCCTTCAATTATGGGCTGCTCATGTCTTTGTCAGTGGGCAAACTTACAAAATCAGCAAGGGATCAAATACTTATTTCCACCACTGTATATAAGACCATCTATGGTTCCTCTTTCCCTTATCTCAGCACTCAACTGTGGAACGGGCTGCCTCGAGAGGTCAAATTCACTCCAGATCACCCGACCTTCAAGAAGCGACTTAAGACCTTCCTTTTTGGCAGAGCATACGCTGCGAGGCCTTCAGGTGCCACACCCTCTTAATTCACGACTCTCTCTGTGATAATTTATCACCCCCTCTCTCCCTTTTCCTCCTCAGTTATTTTCTTTCTCCCTCTTGTGACCTTGTAAACTGTATTTTGTACTATTGTTTGCTTTTTAACTATTGTACGCCACATTGAGCCTGCCCATGGGTGGGAATACTGTGGGATATAAATGCCATAAATAAATAAATAAATGTAGGATTTTATAAGTCAACAATAGAATCTTATATATCATTTGTTGCTCCACTGGAAGTCAATGCTCAAGTTGCAGCAGAGGCGTCACATGGTGAAATATTTTTGTATTATGGAGTAATTTAACAGCAATATTTTGTATTAATTGCAACTGCTTGATCTCCCTCTGACCGACCCCTTTCAAGAGCACATTACAATAATCCAGGCGGCTTGATCAAAAAGATGTCAGACTGACCTAAGACACTTTAAATGAAAAACAAAAACAACAACAACAAAAAAGAACGGGTATTAACTATGGATGACACATGCAATTTAAAGGAGAGATTGGTGTCCAATAAGACTCCTAGTACCTTAATGGAGTCACTCTGCACCAAGGTCACCCTGCCTAAATTGAGAGTTGGCAGGTATATGAGTGTTGAACCCTACTAAATACTTGCAAATGTTTTTTCTGGACATTAAGCTGTAGCCTATTTGCCTTAAGCCAGGATTCCAGTTGTAACACTTTAATTCCAACTGTTGCCAATGAATTGGCATCCAGAGGTACTATAATCTGTATGTCATCTGCATAGATGAATGGTAGTAGCCCTAAAGATTGTATCAAAAATGCCAGTGTGGACAAAAAGATATTAAACAGCATAGGCGCCAGAAGGGAACCTTGAGTAACCCCATACAGGAGTTGGAAAGGGGCAGAGACAGCATGTTCTGCCATGCAAATAAGAACAGAGCCAAAGCACCTGGCTCACGATCCTTATGTCTGACAGACGAGACAGAAGGAGCTTGTGGTCCACCATATCAAAACCTGCAGTCAGATCTAACAGAAGGACATTTCATTTCTTTATCAATTCCAGCTGAATATTCATTATTATCCCCAACACAGCAGTCTCTGTACTATGGTGAAGACGGAATCCTATCTGATGAGAATGTAACACCTGATGTGTTTCCACAAATTCCGTTAGATATTCTAATATGAAACATTCTGCAACTTTAGACAGAAAAGGAATTTGAGCTATCAACCTATAGTTACTTACTAAATCTGTACTTAGATGACATCTTTAGGTTTCAGCTGTACAGTGGCAGCTTTCCAGGTTGATGGAACTATGCTCTTCATGGTCTAGATTTCAGCTTCCCACATTATAATCCTTATCTAGTTCACAGTTCAAATGTATTTAATTTACCACAAAATCACAGCTAAGTGGTTTACAACTAAAAACAGAACAAAAAGAAAAAGGGAAAGGTGGCCTAGGTTACAGAATCAATTAAATAAAATCTAAACAATATAAAATCAATTTGAAAGGAAATTAGATATAACAATTATACAGTAATTAACTATATAATTTCCTCCATGAATCCAACAACCTGTTTGCTTGATCCAATTTTGTCAGCTATTCATGACCTGCACCCTCTAGTGCTCATAATGATTAATCATAGTAACTTTGGAAGAAGACCACCATCCATCCTATCCTTAAGAAGCCATCAGACACCACAGTTCTAGCACACTATAGTTCTGTCTCCCACTTGTGCTTCTTTTCAAAACTAATGAAAAAAGTGATTTTCACACAACTATCATCTCATCTTGAACAGGTAGCTGTTCTCCATCAGATAATTGGGTTTTAGATTGCACCTAAGTATGGAGATAGTTGTGACCTCATTACAGTGAAATCCATTCTATACTAGACAAGGGATATATATACCTTTAACAATCTCCCTTGGTCTATCTGCAGCATTAGACTTAGTGAACCATTCTCTCCTTTTAGGTATACTAGCTGAGATCGGGGATTAAGAACAGATCTTGGACTGATTCACTTCATTTTTAACTGCTTCTTCCTTTACAGTGATTACATTTTGTTCGATGTCCCTTGCCTCCGTTGTGGGGTACCACAAGGCTCTATTTTATTTCCACTGTTATTCAATTTGCTGACTCATTGATTAGTGCTGGATTTCTGGTCAACCGTCACATCCTGATGTGCTTCCAGTTCTGTTTAGCTCTCCAGTTCAGAGTGTAGACTCCTTCAGATATCTCTGCCTCATTATTATCAATTTACTTTCGAGCCACTGATAATCTAAATTTGTTAAAACAGGCTTTTTTATTCTACATCATTTTCAATCTGTTCACTGCTGCTTTAATGATACCACCCTTCATTTATTGTTTCATGCTCTCTCTGTCTCATTGTTAGATTACTGTAATATCACCTATGTGGTTATTTTGCAAACAAGTATGAAGAGACTTCAATCTCTCCAAAATATGGTCATTCATTTTTGAGTCAAGCTAAATGATAGGATCAGGCCACTCTGTTGCTGTTTTACCACTATTGGTACATGTTTAAAAAACAAAAAACAGGGGGGGGGGGGGGGGTGGAGTTAGGGATTCTTGAGAGGTTATTGCTGGGAATTTGATAAAGGGGTAGATCAGGAGGGTCTTTTGGTTATGGTAAGGGTGCTATATTGGTTCAAAGGGTAATGGGGACGCCTCTGGGCATGGTGGATGTTGGGTGTAGAGCGGCATAATAACATGCTTGCATTTTAAGTGGGTTGTAATTAATAAGACACATAGTTTGATGGTTCATCGGCCACCAATAATTATGGTTGACACATAAAAATCTCTTTTCCAAGAAGGTGGGTAAATCTTGATGCTCCTCCAGGTGGGCAACAATTTAGTTCTCTTGAATAGTTAGGTGAATAAGTTTGGGTGAATGGGGTGGGTCACTAATGGGGGGAGGGGAGAAACTTAAAATATTGAGGATGGATTTTCTTATTCTGTATTGTTCTTTATGATACTTACATAAGTCAAATCATATAGAGATTGTTGAAATGTTTAAATGGCTGGTTTCTCAATAAAAATGTTGAAACATAAAAAATTAAAAAAAAACCCAAAACAATAAAAGTGAGAAAATTATTAGGTATTAGGTTTGATCTGTACAATTTATAAGCAGCATCAAAAAAGTTATATTTTGAAGAATTCTCACAATATGAATGACATCATTAAAACACAAGTAGGTTGTTAGTTATATATTTACCTTCATCAAGGGGTACTGACTCTTGTGTTTCCATTTTGGTTTCAGACTTTAATGTGGCAGCTAGATCTTCAAATGTTCTGGAATCTGGGCCATCCTGCTGCATCTCACATAAATAAACATCAATTGGCCCCTTTGTACTCTTTATATGTACTCTTATACTATCCTGTAAAGTTGAACATACATCCACTTTACAAATATAAAAATAGCGATTGAATACAGAGATTGGGGGAAGGGGATACACAAAAGAAATATATTTTATATTATCTATCTATATAAATATATGTATGTATAGATATAGAAATATACACACATAAAACTATTCAAAAATGATCTTTTCTGAAGGTTAATTTCAAAATATGAAAACAGGGCTACATTTACTAAGGGAGTCTTTTACTAAGGTGTGTTAGCATTTTTAATGTGCGCTAAAAATAGGCATGTGCTAAATGCTAGAGACGCCAATGTATTCCTATGGGCGTCTCTTGCATTTAGCACACGCCTATTTTTAGCACACGCTAAAAACGTTAGCATGCCTTAGTAAAAGATCCCCTAAAAGAGCTACGAGTATTAATACACATTAATGTCCATTATTTATTGCAGGTCCAAGTTTACACATTGGGACCAATTTACTAATAGCATACATTAGTGCATTAGCATGTGTAATACAGCAGCACACTAATAAATATTCTTTATGATTGCATTTTAGGTGGATAGGCTAAAATTTCACACATCTAGCCTGTAGTTTGTAAATGGAAGCTTAAAGATGAAATTAATTTTTAGATAAGAGTGGAATTTCTTTTCACTTCCACAATATGTACTGGATCCTGATAAGCCCCCGACTTATAACATTTTTCACTCTACACAAAAGGGTCCCCAAACTATAGCCAATGGACTGAATGTGGCAAGCAGAGCTCATTTTTCTGGCCCACCATAATTTTATGCCCTTAGTTTAATCCATTTATCTCTCAACAGTGGAGGGAATTAGTCACAATGCCCAAAATATCTTCACACTATCATCACTTTATCATCATACTCATACAGATATTTTCATTGGACCAGTCAGAACCGGCATATGGTTCCTCAAACTTTAGGAAACCTTGCCATCAGTCCATATGAGTATTTTCATAAAAATAATCATCATTTTCTAGCAAATACAAACTTTAATGTATCGAAAAAATCTTGTAGATGAGATAAAACAATCAACTTATCTGGAGCGATATGGAGAATCTATTGCCGACACAGCTATGTTTTAGAACCTGCCTCAGGGCAAACAGTCTCCTTCATATCACTTATATCCTTCTCCTTGACTCATGTGGACTGATGACGACATTTTGACAGTGAGGTTTCCTAAAGTTTGAGGAACCACATGCCGATTCTGACTGGTTGGATGAAAATATCTGCATGACTTAGTTGAATCTGATATTTGATTACTCTTCTTTTTATGCAAAGCAGGCACAAAGGCAAGAAAAGCTGTCAGGGTTTCCAGACGCTACTAGTCAAAGCCAATGGCAATATACTAACAAAACTCTATAAACTTCAAAAAGGACCTCTACCCACCCTCACGTTTATACTCAGCAAACTCTGATTAGAAGTTTCCTCTCCTATATCCTACAATCAGCTCTATCAGTATTTGAAATGTCCTGTGTGGATTTCCTCTGAAAATGCTAGGGGATTTTGGGAACCCCTGCTCTACATAAAATAAAGTAAGCAAGAGTGCCAACAAGTAATATTCTGGTTCTTTTAGTGCAAACTTTGCCTACCAAATATATACTAAAAGTTAAATGACTGATAAAACTGTTTTGTCCTAGAAGAGAGTTTCCTCAAACTAAATGAAAAGTCCAAAATAAAAAATAAAAGATGACACTGTTTCCAACAATTATATCTTTGTTAGACACAAACACTGAAATAGGACCAAAATAAATTTTCATGAGAAACTGGGGCAGAAGAAAACAAAGCAATGCGACACCACTACACACTTCATCTCTTGTCGTGAGCCAACCTAAAAAGGATGACTCCATACCACTCAAAGATGACAAAAAGCCAAAGCAATTACAAAAGTCCTACCATGACTTTAACAAACACATTTCCTTTTATTCTTGATTCTGACCAATAAACCAATGAAATTGGTTACATATTAATATGGCCCATCACCTATAAATCCACAACAAGACACTGCAACAGAGCCTTGAAAAATAAAAAAATTCTGAAAAGTACCCACTTCACTAGGAGCTGGCACTTCTAGTTTGGTCTCCTCAGGAGCTTTCACTGCAATAATTATCTGTTCATGGAAGGCTTCAATGCTGCGGATATCTTGGTAGGTCACATAAGCTAGCGTCCACTGGTCAAGGAATTCGGTATACAATGAACAGTTTTAAAATTCTCTCGGCAGCATTCTAGCTTAAGAACCATACACATTCCCAGTCTTCCTTTCTATTTTTCCCTGGCAACAAAAAATAAATAAAAAGTGGTTCAAATGAGTATACAAAATTATGAGGTGCAGTCGGAGCAGCCATAAAGGCAACACAAAAGGCCCATTTTTTTTTTAAATAAATTTTTTTTAAATTCAAAATTGAAAGAAAAAACAAGACAATGTGACTATATCATCAAATATTACAGTTATATAACAAGAAAACAGTTATCAAACAATATCACCCCCACCCTCCCCCCCACTAGATTTACTCCTCTCAAGAAAACATAATACTTATTGCAATAGTCCTCAAGAAATACCTCTCCACTGATATGGTTTCCATATACCATGAAAATGTCCCATCCGATCATATTTCAAAGCAGTCAGCTTGGACATCAAATATAGATTGTCAATTTTTTGCAGCACTTGCTCTTTGGTTGGAGGCTCCGGCCTTCGCCAAGCAGCCGCCACACAAAGGTGAGCTGCTGACACTACCAGTGCCAGCAATTGCTTTTTATTGTCTTCCCACTGAGTTGGATAATCATTAAGCAAATAATTGAGGATATTCGGCGGGCATGGAAGTCCTGACATCTCTTGAAACATCGTAGTGACCATCATCCAATCCAGTATGACTGAATTTTATGACACAACCACCAAATGTGTGCAAAAGAACCTTCAACACAAAAACCTCTCCCAGCAATACCCTGTCCCGGTGCCAAATATTTTATGCAGCCTGGCCGGAGTATAATACCATTGGAATAACATTTTATAACCATGTTCAATATAATTAGATACAAAAGAACCCGGCGTTTACACCAGGGCTAGACAATCCAAGGTTCAAATACTGGGAGGGGCAAAATCTGTTTAAAAAGTGTGCTAAATGCAGAAGGGAAACTCAAACCTCTACACCAACTCATCTCACCTGAATTTAGAATGGGAGGGGATGTCTATGCTTACTTCCAAATTCAGCATGATAGTCAATCCTTGAATGAAGACACTCTTAAATTTCAATTAGGGGATAAAGTAAAGGCCTTTTATGATGAGCTCTCGACGGAGACCCCGCGTATATCCTATGTACAGAAAAAATTATGGGATTTGATACCAAGGGAGCGACAAATCTTAGCCCGCCAGAGATGGGAAATAGACACGGGGGAAGATCTAACTAATTGGGACATTGATAAACACCTTAAGGGGATCCCTAAATTAGTTACTGGAGCTCGATATAGGGAATGTACATTCCGTATAATACATAGAGCATACTTTACACAAACTCAGCTGTTCAAAACGGGAGGGATAGATACAGCAATTTGCTTGAAATGCCAATTAGAGGAAAATACCTTTTATCATGCATTCTGGGAATGCACTAAGGTGCAAAGATACTTGCGGAGAGTGATAGCTTTCATGTCCTATATATTGTCACGAAGGATACTGGGAAACTCGCTACAGCTCGTGTTAGATTGTCCGGGTGCTTTTGCTGGGATGTCAGAGGCGGACACTCTATTGAGTCGCAAACTTACTTTGGTAGCACGGAAGTGCATATTACAGGTTTGTACCTCTGCAAGCCCACCCGAGTATTGGCACTGGCGCAATCAGATACATCAGCTGATGGCATGGGAAGCAAGAGAAGCAAAAGGCACATACCGCAGAAAACATCTGGGGATGTCTGCTAGAGACATTAACACAGAGAGGCAGAAGCCTTATCTTAAACACTTTATGACTTGGACATTAAATGGATTTTACAGGGAAATCACACAGAGGAGTATGTATGGAAACACGCGCACACACACAAAAATGAACATTGTCTCGAGCTGGGGAGGGAGGGAGGTGGGCTAGGGAGGTGGGGGGGAAGAGGATACGGGGGGGGGGGGATTTGAAAATAAACAAATGGACATATAATGTTACGGGATACTACTGTTATATGGTTGTATTATGCTATTTGTAACATGTGAGACATGTTAACCTTTGGATACCTTGTTTGGATGTGTTTATTTGTTAATAAAAAACTTTTAAACATAATTAGATGCAATAGTAAGTTGAGTAAGCTGTTTGTAAATTCTTTGCCATTGTACAGTCGATAAAGTAACATCCACCAATGTCTCCCACCTCTTTTCATACTGTTGGGCTATTGGCTTGCTAAATAACAGTGCTTGATACTCCCATATGAAAAATCGTAAGTAGATCATGATCTTCCCTTTCCCAGTCTGAAAGAACCTTTCTCAACATAAAATCATACAACTGCTCATTAAAAAAAGCGATCACCCTCCCTTAACCCGTACCTATCCTGGAGTACAGGAAAAGGAATCACAGTGCCCCTAACCACCAACTGACCTAACGTCCTCCAACCTTGCTTCTCCCACCTATGAAAGGCTCTGATGTGGGCTGGTGCATCAAATCCAGAGGGATGCACTATTGGCTTAGCTGAAAAATATTACTGTTTATGAAAAAAAGCCTTCCGGATGGAATACCAGAGATCTAAAGTGCATGAAGCCCCAAAAGGAGCCCCTGCCAATCTAGTTTGCAGCTCTGACAGTGGCCATGGTACGTATTGCACTGGCATTTCCCTGAGCAGCTCCTGCTCCAGCTGTACCCAGCACTTATTTGGAAAGGTGTGCCATTCAAAAAGGGCAGCAAGTAGGGACGCTCTATAATAAGTGAGAAAATCTGGCACCCCCATCCCACCCTGCTCTCTTGTCATATACATATGACTCCTACATACCCGAGGCGGTCTCCGCTGCCAAATATAATGAAACACTTTGCTTTGCAATTTAATCAAAAACCCCTTGGGGATAGGTAATGGGAGGCTGGAAAAATAGTATAAAAAATGAGGTAACACATTCATCTTCACTGCACTAATCCTTCCCACCCAAGATAAACTAAGCCCATCCCAGTGATCCAAATCTGCCAACACCTGATTCAGTGATGGTGGATAATTCAGTGAAAATAGGCGATTCAGATCCGCCGGGATTGACACTCCTAAGTACCAAATACTATGAAGCACCTGCCTAAATGCAAGATCTGGAAAGTCGCCAGACATGGTAAAATTCAAAATTTCAGATCTGACAGAATTAACGGTGAATACTGACACCTGGCCATAACAATGTAATAAATCCATAACGGATCTGCGGGGATTCGACAATGTAAAAAGGATATCAGCAGCACAGAGTAATATCCTGTGATCCTGCTCCCCTACTCTAATCCCAATAATCCCAGGATTATCCCCGATAGATTGGACCAACGGTTCTATAATCAACGCAAAAATGAGTGGGGATAGTGGACATCCTTGTCTCGTACCTCGAGAGATTTGGAAAAAGTTTGTGTAAGAGATATTGGACGATAAGAGCTACACTCAGCTGGATCTTTCTCAGACTTCTGCAGCAAAGCCACTCCTGCCTGCCGAAAAGAAACTAGCAATTGTGATTCTGTCAAAGAATTATAGCAATGGGTCAACAGCTCTGCCAGAGCTGAGCAAATTTCTTAAAAAAAAAAAAAAATTTGAGAAGCCATCTAATCCTGGGGCTTTATATGTCAGGAGGTGGGCTATTGCCCCCTCCACTTCCGCTATAGAAATTGGGGCTGAAAGCTGAAAATTGGTACTAGGCGACAAGCTAGGTAATGTAATTCCATCTAGATAGCTCTCAACTGTAGTGTAACACCCCTTGATCTGTGGCATACAATTTTTCATAGTACCGGACAAATTCTCATCCAGTGGCTTCCTCACCCTGCAATACATCACCATTTGGGGTTTTCATCTGCATTATCACATTTTGAGCTTGCTGCTTCCGAATTTTAGCCGCCAATAGACGTCCCGCCTTATTGCCCCCTTCAAAATATTCCTGTTGCATCTGATGAAGAGAAATAGCTAAGTCCTCAAAATATAGCTCCTGCAGCTCTCTCTATCACTGACTTAATTGCTGACGAACGTATGGGACGGCTGTGCCCTATAAGCATGCTCTAGGTCTCTCAAACGCTGACAAAGCTGTAAGCGACGCTGACTTTTCATCCTATTGCAAATAGCCTGTTTCGATATACAAAGACCCTGAGCAAAAGCCTTGAAGCTCTCCCAAAGACATACAGGCCCTACTGTATCCATGTTTCTCAAAAACAAAATTCCCGAAACACCGTTTCCAAATGTGCAAAAAGTTGAGGGTCTCTCAACAACTTATCACTGAGCTGCCAAACTTCATGCCACACTGCACCAGAGATTGGTTTAGCACCAGCAATATCGGAGCATTATCAGACCACACACCCCTGTGCAATGGTTACTTTAGATACCAATGAGCAGTGACCTCGCTCCATCAGCCACAAATCTATGCAAGTATAGAAATCATGTAAAGCAGAATAAAAAGAGTAATCACACTTGGGTGATATAATCGCCAATCATCTTCCAAAACCAAATGAGCCATAAAACTCCTCAACATGATATGATCTTGTTTAGAATATTGAATTTTACTTGAACAGTTATCCATCAAAGGATGACATGTCAGGTTGAAATCCCCTCTTATAACTAGAATACCCTCTTGGAAAGCTAATAATCTGGGTATCAAAGACTCAAAAAACTCTCCTTGGTCAGTGTCGGGCACATAAATATTCACCAAAGTATAGAGCGTCCAATTCAGTTCCACCTTTACAAATAAAAAACGGCCCTCGTGATCTCTCAACACATCATGAAGATTCACACGGATTCTCTTATGTATCAGAATTCCCACTCCATTGCTTTTTTTACGCAACTTATTTGGGGCTTGAAACACCTCAGGGAACTTATAGATGTTAGATTTGTTCAGGAGACGCACTTTCTGCCTTCTAAAATAGCTTTGCTGGCATATCCTATTTGCCCTTTCTGCCTCCTTAAAAAATAATTTCTGTTTTTGAGGGGAATTCAGTCCCCTAATATTATATGTAAGCAAGTATAGAGATCCCACAGGAACAATTTATGTGTAGATGCACCAGCCCACCCACATCACTCAAACCAATCAAACTCCCCTCACTCCAAAAATCCATGATCCTCTCACATAACCATATACTCACCACTCTTCCCGACCTCACAAACCAGTGTATCCAGAGGAATAAGCTAACCCTTCCCTGCCCCCCATCCCCCCTCCCTCCAATCCCTTCCCAACAAATTTGGCTCCACCATCCATACATAAGGCCCAAAAGAGGAAGAACAGACCCCTAACTCCAGGACCCACTGAAAGCAACAGAACATTCAAAACACATTATCAGAATCATAAGCTATACAAAAATATCTGTAGTACACCTCTAATAAGAGATCACTTATACAGACCACATCTTAAAGTTCAAATCATGAAGATTTCCCAGTTAGTCACTCAACGCCATCCCTGCTTCCCAGGAGACTTGCGTGAAGAATTAGCAGACGTAGAGGCCGTAGAAGTGTCCCGAGTCAGCAGGCCTGCTGACACCAGATTGTCCTTCACTGCTGTAATCGATGTGGCTGAATAAGTCTTACCTCCATAAGTGAAGGAAAGGCCAATCGGAAAGAGCCATCTATATCGTGCTTGGTGCTCTCGTAGCAGCTGTGTCCAACCTTGATACGTCTGCCAACGAACCAAAGCCGCTGGTGCAATATCCAGATAAATCTCCACCTCCGTATCTTCCCAGGAAACTGAACCTCCCTTTTGTCGAATCGCATGCAAGATTCTCTCTTTATCTTCATACTTGTGAAAGCAAACCACTATGTCTCGTGGTCAGTTGCCCACACGAGTTCCCATCAGCCAGTGTGCTCTATCAAACATGGGGGGAACAGCCTGGGTGGGCGCATCTGCAGACTGCAGGGCCTTTGCTAAGATAAGGCCCAAAGTCTCTTTTATTTGACTATCAACTACAGTGTCTGGCACACCTCGGAGGCGTAAATTGCATCATCGCGATCTGTTTTCCAGATCTTCCAGCTTAAGAGAAGACACTTCTTGTAATTCTTTCAGCTTCGCCATGCGGGATTGCAACCGCTTCATCTCCTCCCCATGTGACTCAAGAGCTCCTCGTTCTCCTCCACCACCCGCCCTATTTCACTGACATCTTTTCTTAAGACAAAGATTCTTGCAGCTCTGACTTCACAGTCGTGAGGTCCAACTTGAGCTGCTGAAACAAATTCCTAATCTCCAAACGAAAACCTGCCAGTTCAGAGTCAGAGGATACCTTGGGGCTCAGCTATGACAAGCCGCCCATGGCCATCTTATTTCTCACATGTGCTCTCAGCAAGAAAGCTGAAGTTGTTGTTTTTATAGCTCCCAGGTCATGTCGACGGGAGGGCATCAGATCGCCAAAGAAATATCGCTCCCACAACGCTCTATCACTCAGTCATTATAGCAGGTATGAAGCACTAATTACATCTGCCACCATCAGTGAGCCCTGGAGCCCGTGGCTTAAGCAGCCATCTATTCAGAAGATGTCCATCCATTTCTAAACCATGACTTAAATAGTAACTTACAATTCAGCCACATGAATAAATCTAATAATGGGTAAAACACAACCTAACGTATCTATGGCCCATATTCCTGCCTAAGATGATGGCTGACCTAGATCCTCGTCTTTTGAAAACACATTCTTCTGGTTTAAAATCTTTAGCATAAATAGTTAACCAGAGCAGACTGGCATATATATAAGTCAAGTATATAGGCTAATTTTAATTTTATAGTTGAATTTGACAAGAAAAGGATATTTTCCATTTTGTTTGTCATCTGTTAACTCAAATAGCTGGTGGGCGCATTCCTTAATTAATTCATCCAGAGCCTGTTCCATAGCTGACAGATCAGCGAGTTCATCTTTTAGTTTTTGCTGCTCTGGTACCTTTCTTTTAACTTGATTGATACTGGACACCCTAAAATAGAAAGAATATATTTGAAATATAAATACATGCAACCAAAAATTACTAATGAACACTGAAGTAGTATACATTAACATTCTTACAATCAACAGTCAAAATGAACTGAATTCACTAGATAACAGTATTGTAATCAACTTAAGCCTGGATAAGGACAGGAATAGTGGCTATTTGCTTGTAATTTCATATATCAACTTGAATAGAGGATATAAGATGCTTGTAAACGAGTATGGGAAAAGTCAGTGACTTACATATTCTAAAAATTCCCAAACTACCTCAGTAAACACAAGTTAGCGACTAATTTAACATTTTTAGTGAAATAAATGTGCTCATAAGCTTTCATTGGACTACCACAGACCAACTGGTCTAACACAGTCCACGTGTTCTAATCATAACACATTTATAATGACACAAATAAATGTGACTGTGCCAAACAGTGCTTCAATATAAAGTGAATTTAAAAAAAACTGTAATGAAATCAAAACTTAACTTGCAATACAGATTGTCCTGGGTGCGACAAGGACCATGTTTTGCTGTACGCTTCCTCAAGAGACCCAATAACTTCTGAAAGCTGGCTGTTCGGGTCCCTCACTCAAAAATTTTCATCATTTTAAGCATTTAAGCATGGCTCCGGTGTCCTTAAAATGATGAAAAGTTGAGCAAAGGACCCGAAAAGAGACGGATGAGGGGAGAAATGATTGAGGTCTACACAATCCTGAGTGGTGTAGAACGAGTAGAAGTGAATCGATTTTTTACTCATTGTAAAAGTACATAGACTCAAGGAAGTTACATGGAAATACTTTTAAAACAAATAAGAGGAAATATTTTTTCACTCAATGAATAGTTAAGTTTTGGAACTCTTTGCCAGAAGATGTAGTAACAGCAGTTAGTGTATCTGGGTTTAAAAAAGGTGGACAAGTTCCTAGAGGAAAAGTTCATAGTCTGCTACTGAGACAGACATGGGGAAGCTACTGCTTGCCCTGGGATTGGTAGAATGAAATGTTGCCACTATTCGGGTTTCTGCCAGGTACTTGTGACCTGGCTTGGCTACTGTTGAAAACAGAAAACTGGGCTAGATAGACCATTGGTCTAACCCAGAATGGCTGTTCTTATGAGTCACAGGTGTAGCTAAACAAAAGTAAAAAGTAACAAGTCACAGTGTTATCATGTATGGAGGACAATGAATCTTTTCCCCTATGTTTTTTTGGTTTATCCAAAATAGTTTCAAAATGGCAAAACAGGCAGCAACCAGATTACACCACATTCTCTCAGCCATAGGAGCCAAGTTTTCAGAATTATTGGGGGTGCTGAGTGGAAATAACCCCTCCCTGGACACATACAAGGAATTCTCTCAATATTGGGGGTGCTCAAGCACCCACAAAACCAGCTCCTATGCTCTCAGCAATAGCCAGTAAACAAGCAATCTAGTGAAAGTAGAAATGCATTTGCAGAAAAATCTATTATGCATGTTCTTTGGTCTGAATATGCAGAGAGTTACCAATCATATGGTTAAACTGTGGTAAAGCAAAGCTCCTGGGGACTCTGGTGGTTGATTTTACAGTTCAGTGTACTCTGCTTTCATACAGAACTCTACTTACCTTGCTGCTGAAACAGGTTCAGTGCCTCCACACAATTCCATAGGAGCTCTGAACACAACAGGAAAAAAAGAAAAACAAACCCACAGATCACAAGGGTAGTCAGACATTATACAACATACCAAAGACTGCCCAAAACCTGACAAGAGAACTGCCAATTACATAAAGATCCACAAAATTCAATCATAGTGCAACCAAAACACGTATACATTATGAGGATAATTTTATAACAGGGCAAGTAGGTGCCTACGTAAGTGTAAATGGCAGAAATCATATCTACTTTGTAGAGACACTTACACCTGCTCCTGAGCTGGTGTAAATATCCAAACCTATATTAATCATGAACACATATAGACTAGTGTATTTTATAATCTGCTCATCCTATCTTTGTTTACCTCTCCATGATCAATTTACATATCCTCAAAACCCCACTATTACTATGTTTACTACAACTTGTAGCATTCTCCTTCAAGACTTTGTAATTCTATTTACTATGTAAGCCGCATTGAACCTGCTATGTGTGGGAAAGCGCAGGGTACAAATGTAATTGATAATAATAAATACGAGCTCCACCTACGTACCACACAATTCTGCCCTTGTACATACCTACTGTCAAAATACACATCATCTTGTCAGAGCACAGACTTTTATGCTGGGCAGTATAAGAGGCCACATACATGCAAAAAAGACTTTCTAAAATTACCTGTGTATAAGTGTTTTATTGTAAGCCCGAGATTAGGTTAGACCAGCAACATATACATGGAATAAAAATATACACACAGAGGAAGTGGACAGTTAAAAGCACCTTACCTTTCCTGCAGCTAGATCCAGATGCACACAGGTTAGTCTCAGTTCACTCAATGGTATCTTTTTTTTCCATGAGAGATTATGAATATGGGAGCTGCTATTACTACTGGTATAGCTTGCATGGATCCAGATCTATCTGTAGGACCTTTTTTTTTTTTTGTTGTTGTTGTTGCAACAATAACCTGATAATATCTTTAGTGACTTTTAATATATTACTTACAAGACAGAAGCATTAAGTGCACAAATACTTTCAAAAAGATAAGGCTGAAAACTGAAAACAAATTAAAATTGTGTACATGGAATAAATTTTTAAAAGTATGGTTTAATAAAAAAAGGACAAATTAGAAAAATTTCAGTCCTTCCATTGTCTTTGATTATCTCATTTCAAACTAAAACGAAGATTATACAACTTCCTTGCATCCCCCCTCTTCCCAAATGATTTTTAAAGCATGCTTGGTTGTGCAAGTATTTCCTGATTAATTCACGATGCAACATTCATATACAATTTTAGATTGTGTGGGTTTAATTGTGATATGGGGAAACTTACTAGGGCTGATATTCAGATGCAGGAGGCAGTCCCGCTAACTCCCACAGTTGGCGGCAAACCCGTAAATTCAGTGCTGGGCTGTATCTGGCAATTAGCATTGAATTTCCGGGGTTTTTTTGGCCGCTATGAACATCGATGGTTAAACCGATAATCATCAGCTGTCTGGCTAAAGTTACAATGGCCAAAGATAGACCTGCTATTTATGTGGGTCTATCTGGCCGCTAAACTTAGCTAGTCAACTGGTGAATATTGGCGTGACATAGCCAGTTAAATAGCCTTAAGATGTCAAAGTGCTCATATTCAGCTGAGATAGCAGGCTATCTTGCTCTGAATATTAGCACTTAGCTGGTTTATGGCTAGTTAACCGGTTAAACAGAGCTGAATATCCGGGGGGGAGGGGGGAGGAACTGTATTTTATGCTACTTTATTTTACCATATGATTGTTTTTTATTTTTCCTTATAATTGTATTCCTTGTTCTGAACCACTTTCCCCCAGATTCTATATAGTGCGACTTAAGTTGCATGCGGAAATAGTCGCATCTGTATTTTCTCGCACAACTTAGTTAACAAGCCAATCAGCGTTAATTGCCAACAAATAGAGACTAATTGGAAATAATTAGAATTTACGCGCACAACTGTCTAAGCATATTCTATAATGTGATGTGCCTAAATTCTAAGTTGCATAGTTGAAAAGGAGGCATGGTCATGGGTGCGGAATGAGCAGGTCATGGGCATTTCTAAAATCTATGCGCGTTGTTATAGAATACACCCGCTCTGCATAGACACCAAGTAAAATGTGATGCAACTGGCCGCGACTAAATGTAATTATATTGACGGGTGCTCGGTGTATTCTATAAACCGAGCGGAAATTTAGGCTTATTCTATAAAGTACGGCTAAATTAAGGCATACTTTATAGAATACGCTTAGGTATTTTTAATCTCGGCACCGATTTTTTAGGCGTGTTATACAGAATCTAACCCTTTGTGACTATGTATGTGGCAGTATAATAAATCACAAGATATAAATAAATTATATTCACTTTTGGTAAAATACAAAAAGGGGGGTAAAAGTTTAAAAAGAAGCAAGTACTTGTACTCAAATTATTGACCACGTGAGGAGATCTATCCTTTCACTAAACTGACACCCATGACCAACATTTATTAGGCTACAAAATCTTAAAATACACCAACAGATATTTATACAAAAATGCCATGTGTGTTCAGGAAATGCAAGTGTCATAAATCCAGAACCACAACTATCACATGGCTGGTCCAGGAGTGAGAAAACCCCATCAGAAATCTATAAAGTGCACTGACAGATGGCATGGCCCATCAGTACCACAGAAACAAAAATGAAAAACCAAGCTGAAAGATACATCTTGCTTTAATGGTATCATGTAATAAATAAATAATTATTATTAGGCTTTTTTTTAAATTTAGGATAATCTTTCCAGTCCTAATAGCTAATCAAATATTTAAAGCACTACAGTAGAGGCAGTCAATAACCCTCAGCTTAAGATGTGCCATGCTGAATCAGAACTAAAGTCCATAAAGCCTAATATCCTGTCCCAAAGATAAAATCCATTCTTTACTGCTCACTCCCAGAATTAGCAATGGCTGTCTCAAGTCCACCTGGCTAATAATGTGGTGTGATGTTTTTCTTGTATACTGCTAACTCCATCTGAACAGAGGTTCAAATGACTTATGAACTTTTCTTTTAGTAGCTTCTCTAAATCCCTTTAACACTCAGCTTTGTTAAATACCTTGACCACATCCTTTGCCAACAAATTCCATAGCTTCATTGTTTAAGTGAAAAAAATATGTTCCGATTTGTTTTAAATCTGCTACGTGTTAAGTTTCATGGAGTGTCCTCTAGTACAAGTACTATATGAAAAAGTAAATAACCATTCCCTGTTAAACTATTCTACATCACTAATGATTTCATAAACCATTATCATATTTCTACAGTTGTCTCTTCTCAAATGTGTTTAACCTTTTCTCAAGGGTGTTGTTCCATTCCCTTTGCATCACCCTTCTGGATTTATGGCACACCTGATCCTCCTAATACCTATGGCAGTAGCAGAAGCATTAAACACAGTTGTGCACAGACACTCCACAGTTTACACCTGCACTCACATCTGACTTTTGACACTGCCACAGCTCCAGGTGGCTTGTGGGAAGAGGAATTAGAGGTTGGCAGATTGAAAAGGGGACTATGGCAAGTTATCTATAAGAAAACCCTCCCACCTCCTCACATTTATTTATTGCATTTGTATCCCACATTTTCCCACCTATTTGCAGGCTCAATGTGGCTTTCAAGCACCTGTTATGGCATCGCCATTCCAGGAGACAATACAGTTGGTGTTACAACAAGATCATGGATGATGATAAAACGATCAAAACAAAGTTATACAAGATGATTATCAGAAAAGGGTGAAGTGGTGTGGTGTAATAGTTAAGCTATGGATTTTTATTGTAGGCTTTGTTGAAGAGATGAGTTTTTAGAGATTTGCGAAAGTTGGTTATTTCATTAATCATTTTCAAGTCAGTTAGTAGTGCATTCCATATTTGCATGCTCACGTAGGAGAAGCTAGTCGCATGTGTTAGTTTGTATTTTAGTCCTTTGCAGTTGGGGGAAGTGCAGATTAAGGAATTTGCGGGCTGATCTTTTAGCATTTCTGGGAGGTAGGTCCACGAGGTCTATCATGTAGCTCGGGGAGTCTCCGTGGATGATTTTGTGAACAATCGTGCAGATCTTGAACGCAATATGCTCTTTAAGTGGGAACCAGTGAAGGCTTTCCCTTAGGGGTTTTGCGCTTTCATATTTTGTTTTGCCAAATATATGAGTCTGGCTGCGGTATTCTGGGCTGTTTGAAGTTTCTTGAAAGTTTGTTCTTTGCAGCCAGCGTATAGTGCGTTGCAGTAGTCCAGGTGACTTAGTACCATTGACTGTACCAGGTTACGGAAAATGGATCTCGGAAAGAATGGTTTTACTTGTTTGAGTTTCCACATGGAGTGGAACATCTTTTTCGTTGTATTCTTCATGTGGGTTTCAAAAATGAGATTTCAATCAATGGTGGCTCCAAGAATTTTCAGATTACTTGTGACTGGAAGAGAGAAGTTAGGTGTGGTTATGTTGGTGAAGTTGTTTGTGTTATGTTGTGAGGTAAGTACAAGGCATTGTGTTTTTTCTGCGTTGAGTTTTAGCTGGAATGCATCAGCCCAGGAGTGCATGATTTGGAGGCTTTGATTGATCTCATTGGTGATTTCCTTTAGATCATATTTGAACGGGATATAAATCGTGACATCGTCAGCATATATGTAGGGGTTGAGCTTATGATTGGCTAGTAGCTTGGCTAAGGGTATCATCATTAGGTTGAAGAGGGTTGGTGATAGGGGGAACCTTGGGGGACTCCGCAGTCAGGTGTCCATGGGTCTGAGATGTCCTCGTTAGCTATTACTTTGTATGATCTTGTGGTCAAGAATCCTTTGAACCAGTTGAGTACATTGCCTCCGACTCCAAAGTACTCAAGAATGTTTAGTAATATTTCATGGTTGACCATGTCGAAGGCGCTGGACATGTCAAATTGTAGGAGGAGTATGTTATTGCCAGTTGCAAGAGGGTGAAAAATCTATTCACACCTGTTAATTTTCTTTCCTTGAATCCTGCCACACTAGTCCAGACAAATAGACTGTCTCTTCCCAATGATCAGACTGAGATAGAGAAACAGTCAAACCAGTGAAATCACTGGTATAAAGGCTGGTGCAGGCCAGTAAACCTCAGTATGCTATTGCCCATGCAGATCAAGGAAATCCATACAGAAACCCCATGGGGAACTACTACAGAAAACCAAAACTGAACATTTCCTACAAAACTTTTAACTATTTACAACAATACTTCCCTTTTCTTTGGGCAGTCAGGAGATACAGCTGCAGTCTTTCAGGGTAAGCCCTGGACTGGTGTGGCAGAATTCAAGGAAAGGAAATTAACAAGTAAGAATAAATTTCACCTTCCTTTTCATTCTGTCACACCAGCCCAGACAAATGGGATTTACAAGAGCAGTCCCTTCTGGCGAACACATTAAACTTGTAGTGTTTTACAAAAGAATGCAGGAACAACCATGTTATTTTCCTATGAAAGTCTTCTGTTACCAAAGCTTGCACCGTTTCAGCTCAGGTGGAGTTGGTGCACAGCCCACTCAGCATCTCTTTACATCTCAATATATAGGCCTCTTCCATAGTTAATTTTATTTGGCAAGTAATGAAAGATTGATGCAGCTCGCCTTTTCTGAGGGCCACAGAACAACACAAAAAGTCTGTATACGTTTTGGAATGCATTAGTGACGGTCAGATAACACAACAGAACTCTGTGGACATTTATTTTGTGAATTCTATGTGAGGAGGCATGCTCCTTTGAGGCTGGGAGAAAAACTACCTCATTTAAGATGAAACAGTGAAACGATCTTGGGTAGGAACAAAGGAACTGTTCCCAATAGCTATTCATCATCCGTAAAAGAGAGTTATGGATCCCTACAGGAAAGGTCCTTTAACTCAGAAACATGCCTTGCCGAGCAGACTGCAACTAAAAAGGTGGTCTTTGAGGTCAAATTCTTCAGGTAGGCACTCCTTCCTGAGATTAAGTACTATCTGAAGATCCCACTGTGGGAGAACTACCTGAACAGGTGGGTAGATTTCTTTTATCCTGCACAAGAACTTGATCACATCGCATTCCCTGAACCTTGTCCTGAAAAGAGGATAAGGCTGCTGCATTTTCTCAAGATGCAGAGGTCAGAACAGAGTCCAGCTACACCTTCCAGGGGAACAATTCCTGCTTTTCACCCACAAACACTCAAATGTTTTCCAAACTTGGACATAAGTCAAGAAGGTACTACTACTTATTTCTATAGCGCTACTAGACGTAGCGTCTGCAGGCTCTTAGAAGAGTAGGAATAATTGACGCCGAATAACCTTTGCTCCTCAGGTGTCTCCTCTCAAGGGTCATATCATAAACCAAAAAGGAATTTGGTTCCTCCATTACGACTGGCCCATAGACAAAGATTCCCTTGCTCCTGGGAAATGGTAGTGGGGGTCTGATGAGTAGATGAAGATGATCATGATCATGTATCACAGGCAGTGTGGCCAATCTGGTGCTACCAGGATGAAAAGGAACAGATGGCTGGCCACTTTGCAGAGCATGCTGCTGCTGAGTGACCAGGGCAGAAACACATTACAGTGGTTCCTAACAGGATCAAGGTTTTACCAGGCAGTCTATCCCTGCAGATCTGATCTCCCACCTGCAGATGAAAAAGCAAGGGCACTTCACATTCCAGTAGAATGCCATTAGGTTGCAAGCTGGGAGGACCTCACTGGTCCACCAATGTCTGAAAGTTCTCTGGGCACAGTTCTCACTCTCCTGGCTCAGCTCCGACAATGTGTGACTGAGGAAGTCTGCTTGAACATTTTTCATCTGCACAAAGTAAGTTGCTGACAGTGACTTCAAATGAAGCTTGCCCAGCTGCACAGCCAGCTGGCTTCCAATGTCATCTATGCACTCCTAGTCCTGTCCTGTCTGTTGACATACACCATCACTACGACACTGGACATCACCTGGACCACCCTCCCAAAAATCAGGGTTGGGGGGGGGGGGGAGGAGGAGGGACAGCTGAGTACTAAGTGGATGGCTATGGTCTGGTCACCAACCAGTTGAGGGACCAGGATAATGTCCTCAGAGACAATCTGACCTGAGCCAGTTTGGTTCGTCAACTGCTTCCCTTTTTTGTCCCCCTACAATGGAGGCTGAAGGAGCAGCTTATTATCCACCAGCTGGCAGGAGTCCTAGCCTGCCTCACTTGTAGGGCCTGCAAACCAAAGCTTGGAGCTTAGGAGGTAAACTCCTGACTCAACTGAAGAAATGGACATGAGGAGCCAATGCCCTTCCAAATTCAACTTTACCGAATGCAGGCCATGGACACCGGGAATCAGGCTTACTTATGTAATCCTACCTCACCAGCCCATCCTGTCCATCCACTGGAGCTAAAGAAATACTTTTACCAGCATGTGCCAGCCCTTATACCTGCAATGTCACTGGTTATACTTAGTTTCTTTACTTCCATCTGCTGGTCAAGAAGGGGCACAACTCATTTGTCAGGACAGGTGTGGCAGGATGAAAAGGAAGGAGGGATTCCTGACAAAGGCTTCCCACCCTACTGGCTGTTTGTGTGGCACCATCCCTTAAAAAGGTTGAAGGGGGTTCTGTGGTTTGGTAAAAAAACTGTAGTACTGCAATTAAGACACAAGGATAGTGCCTGAATTCAAGAATATATGGGGACAACCTCTGAGAATCTACATGGGAGAGGAAACGTTGTAGAGCTGATAGTTGTGTGGATGGGCTGGCTAGATAGATTAATGCAAACTATTTAATTACTCATCAGAGTCATTAACTTTTTGGACACCCAGTTTTAAAAACAAACCTTGTACCTCACAATGAATGTGCTCTAGCAAGATAAATTTATGGTCAGTGGTATCTAAAACAATGTGAGGTCCCACACAGTCTGCCTGATCTAAAGCACACAAGTCCACAGTAAAGCACATCAGTCTTTCACATTAAAATACTAAGATAAAAAAACTTCATCTTTAAATAATCCCTCATGGGATCTATATAAATATAAGAAGAGCCAAAGAAGAGAGGGAATCCGAAGCCAAGCCAAGCAAAAAATGCACAGTGGGCCTCCAAGAGTGGGTGGCATTCAAACTTTAGTGAGACACTCGACACAGACAATGTCCGCTGAGCTTTAAAGAACAGAGGATATTATCTAAACTGTATTGACAATATTGATGACCCCTGATGCAGGCATTCTGCCGAAACACGCTCTGCATCGGGTCTCTCAAGGCCTCCAAGAGTGCCAACCCATTCTTGGAGGCCCACTGTGCTTTTTGTTTTGCTTGACCTATAAATATTAGACATACTTTTCTAGGATTCCTTTGATAACATCTACAAATTATTAAAAAGGAAGAAATTCCCAATTAATCAATGGGAGCCTTTGTGAAACTCTGATAAAGAGCTGAATGAAAAAAATTCTAAGCTGACTTACAGCCACTGGATAAGGTTCTTAGATCTTTTCTGAAGAAGGTGGATGCCATCTAACACATTGGTGATGTCATATACTCTCCTCTTCCGGACCCCTAAAGTCCTTGCTACATCATTTAAATCAAGAACTCCATCAGGAGCAGCTTTGACAAGGTCCATAAACTTCCGGGTCAGGTACACCAGGGATGCATCAAAACGAGGCCTGGGAACTTTCATTGTTTCTGAAACATTGAATAAAAAAAGGTTTTAGTCTAGCCATCAGTATGAGAAGTGTTACCATATCATGCCTATTAGTAATAAGAACCTCAAAGAACAGCAGCTCTACCTACAATACTCAAAAATATACTGCTACAAGCTACTAGATCTAAGTCTCCTTTTCTGGTCTACTAGATTATATTCCTTATCCTGTAATTGTTTGCAACAACAGATGTGCACATACTGTGGCAACATGGCTTGTTTAAAGCTCTCCAAATCCCATTTAATGCTACTTTTATACTCAAGGAATACCATGGTTCTGGTAGCCTCGACCTCCTGATTTAGATTGATTCACAATGGTGAGCCTGATTAAGCAGTGGGTGCATACAAACGCAAGAACTGAAAAATTAAAAACAAACCAAAAAAAGGGTTTAAAAGTAGGTGTTAAAGATTAGCTTTTCCTTTTACTTGGTCACAGATTTTCTTGTGCTGTCTGACTACATACAGTTCACCCATGCCTTGGTGCCCTTCTTAGTGTTCCGACAACTTCAGGTTCAGTGCCCAGCTCTCACAATGTTTCAGCTGATCATGCTCTTCAACCTGCTGCTATTACAAACCATAGACTAACTGTGAAAACGGCAACACCCCCATGCTTAACAGACAAAGTAAGTACCTGTATATATGTAAACCGCTTTGAATGTAGTTGCAAAATACCACAGAAAGTCGGTATATCAAGTCCCATTTCCCTTCCTTTTTCTCTTTGAACAGAGTATGCGCTGGCAGGCTAGTTGAACTCACAGATCCTAAGTCTATTTTCTAAGACACTGATAGAGCATCAGTGTCTTAGAAAACAGAGGGGGGGGGGGGGGGGTTAAGCAGCTTCTGTGATGGGCGTCCTTCTTGGACGTGTTTTTCTTACCTGCAATTAGGAAGCACTTCTCTGAAGAAAAAAAAAAAAAAAAAAGGACGTCCATGGTTTTCTTACCTGCCTAAACGGACCACAACCATAGCTCTCTCAACAGTCCCCTACTAGGTTGTTTTCAGCTTGTGCCCCCCCCCCCCCCCCCAAGATCGGGACGTGCGAGGACATCCAAATCAAAACTTTTTGGATGTCCCTCCCTCCAGGTCTCTCTCAGCCAATCACAGCGCGTTTAGCTGTTATCAGCTAAACGCGTTGGGATTGGCTGAGAGAGACCTGGAGGGAGGGACGTCCAAGTTTTTGATTTGGACGTCCTCGCACGTTCTGATCCGGGGGGGGGGGGGGGGGGGGGACGCATGATGAAAACAACCTTGGAGGGGACTGCTGAGAGAACTGTGGTTACGTCCAGCTTTTGATAGAAGTCCCGTCCCTGACGAGCACTTGGATTTTTTTTTCTTCTTCAGAGAAGTCCTTCCTAATTGTCTGATGTAAGCCTGCCTTTAACATGCAAAGCAATGGAAATGTTACACAACAGAACAGTAGCACTTAAATTAACTGGGGCTCTTTTCAGACAAGTTTCCTGCTGGTCAGGGACGTCCTTTTTTTTTTTGTTTGTTTTTTGAGTGAAGGACGTCCTTGGCATGCGCAGAGCAGCCAGCATAACGCTTGGCTATTCTGCGCATGCTCGACCGGCCAACTGGCTTCCGAGGGAAGAGAGAATGCAAGTAAGCTGCAACGAGCAGCTCATTTGCATTCCCTTTCCTTGATGCATGGCTGTTCCCTACCGATTCACTATGGAATCAGTAAGGGAAGGGCTCTTCCGAGGACCTTAGTGCATCTGCCCCTAAGTCTCTCCAGTCTCAAGTGGTTTCAGCTTCTACCGAAAAAGAAGTGGCTGGGACCCTGGTTGTTCAGGATATCAGTAACCAGATTTGAATATTTATCTGCTTCTGTTTAAGATCTCATGTCAATTGCTTTATTATCTATTTCTTTTCTTTTGTATTGGTAATTGTCGACTGGTGAAGATTTGGAGATTTCTAGTTTGTTTTTTTTTTAGATAATTATCTTGTTTATATTATTCTAACATCAAACTTCTTTTCTGTAGCAAGTTTGTATTTGTGATCATATATAAATTTCAATACATATAAAGGAAAAAAAAAAACTTGAAGGCAATGAGGAAGAGAGAGGAACACAAAAAGTGTTCTCCCTGCTCCATGGAAAAAATGAGACTCAGAGACCCGTGTTCATGTGGCGGGTGGGGAAGGCACCAGCGCACACGTGGTGGGATGCTACTAGAAAGTTTTCTGTCTCACTAGTAAGTGTCTGCACCAGGCTCCGTTTGATGATGTCACAACTGTGAGAACATGAAGGCCTGCTTGTCCTCGGAGAACACTTTGTTCCAGAGAACTTCAGATTTATGTTTTTGTTTGCATACCATTGAGCAGGGGTTCTCAACCCAGTCCTTGGCATGCACCCAGTAGGTCAGGTTTACAGGAAAATTAATATGCATGAGATAGATTTGCATAGAATGGAGGTAGTGCATGCAAATCTCTCTCATGCATATTCATTGTGGATATCCTGTAAACTTAACTGGTTAGGTGTGTCCCACGGACTGGGTTGAAAACTCCTGCTTTAGAGGATGACTTCTGTGATGACCTCATAGAAAATGTTTTCTCTCTGTTTTCTCTCTGACACTCTCCCACTCAGATCATTATTGTCTAAGAAGTGCTGTACTTAAGGAAATTCCATTGCCAGCTAAACTTTTCAGCAGGCCACCTGTGATCATCTGGGCTCTGTTTTGCAGACCTGACTAGTTAAATCTGTCAAGAGATTATTTTTGGTTTTCCAGATCTTGCCTTAACAGTTCCACATATCTCATTTCTTAATAATAGTTTGAAATTTGCAATTGCTAGTGGTAACCATTTAGTGATTTTATTTTTAAATAGCTTTCCCTTGCTCTTATGGGTGAATCACTCATTTTCAAAACTCAAAGACAGTTGCTTATAACAGTTTTAATTGTTGAAAGTAGACAGACCAAATCACAAGCTGAGAGGTTCAAAAGGTCAGAGTATTTATCCAACTGTAAACTTGGCTTCACCTAACTGGGAAAACAAAACAAAAAAAAAGTCTAAACAACTATGGGGTAGATATTCAGCTGGCGAATGTGGTCGTTTTTTTTTAGCTGGCATTATTCCCAAATATTCAATGCTGGACCATGTCTGGGCTTTAGAATTGAAAATCCGGGGTTAAGCAGCTGGCTCTCTTATGGGGGTAAGTGCCGATATACAGCACTTAACCGTCTAACCACATAAATGCCGACTCCGCCCCCTGACCACCCACAAAATAGCCAACTTTCACTTCAGTGGTGTGTAGTGATATTCAGTGGCACTGACCAGTTAAATGCTGCTGAATATCAGAGGATAGGCTCCCACAAGTCACTTAACTCTCCAGGAAAAGTTTCTGGCCAGCTAAATCATGTTGAATATTAACACCTATACTTTCTGGGCCTTAACTTTATAAAATGAGAAATGGATCAACTAGAAGGGTGTCTAAATTTTTGCACCTGCCATATCCAATCTGTTAAAACCAGCAAATAAATAGCAGAGATGCTAAGTTACCCGGTTCCAGGTTGGAGATTTTAGGACAGTCCTGGATTTCTGACTGCCCCTTCCTGGTGTATTATAGAATTTGTAGCACTGATTTCAAAGGGCAGGAATAGGCACTATAAATCCCACACTGCTTTGGGATATAAATTCTGACGAAGAAGGGCAACCTTCGAAAGCTAATCAAGAAATGTATTAAGTTATGTCCAATAAAAAAGGTATCTTATTTTCTTTTCCATGTTTTATTTTGTTTGATTTCTATTAATAACCTTTAAGAGTGAACTAGCACGGCTACCACACCTCTCTACTTAGGATATAAATTCAAAACTAGGACTGGCCAAAAAGTCTCCAGCCTGGAACTGGGTAACTTGGTATCTCTGAAACAGTTATTCTGCATTAAAGTCTGCAAAAGATGTTGAGCCTGATATTCAAAAAGGATTTAACAAGGCAGGAGAGGCTTCTGCCTAGTTAAACCATACTGTGCACCTCAGGAGCGAATATTCAGCGACACAACCCGGCAGTGACACTGAATAACCCCTCTGACCTCCACAGCACTGTCCAGGCAGAACCAGGGTGGTCCTGGAAGTTATGCAGACACCAGCAAAATTCAGTAATGGTAGCCACATAGCTAACAGGGCAAGCAGGACCATTTAAAAAGCAGTCCTAACTATGCCCAGCTGGCTACGTGGGTACAGCATACAACATAGTTACTATGTTACAGTAGATACCAACTGTACCCACATAACTTCCAGCTTAATACTGATCCAGTTGTGTTTAACTTTGTATCATGTACAGCTTGCTCCAGTCAGGGGCGTAGCTACGGGTGGGCCTGGGTGGGCCCAGGCCCACCCAATTCCAGCCCAGGCCCGCCCAGCGCCAGCTCCCATTGCCGGCCACTGCTGCTTTTCCTGATGAGCAGCAGGGCCGGCGCCCGGCGCTACACAAAGAAGAAGCGCTCAGCTGACTGAGCTGAGCGCCAACACGTCGCTAAGGACAAGAAAAAATGTTTTTAAAAAAATGCGGCACCGCAGGCAGCCTCGAAGCATTGGCTGCTGGCTCTGTGCAGGCTCCTCCCGTCTCTTACATCACTGCCCCTGTAGCGAAGCAGGGGCAGTGACGTAAGAGACGGAAGGAGCCTGCAGAGCCAGCAGCCAATGCTTCGAGGCTGCCTGCAGTGCCGCGTTTTTTTTTAAACATTTTTTCTCGTCGGGTTAGCGACGCGTTGGCGCTCAGCTCAGTCAGCTGAACGCTTCTTCTTTTTGTAGCGCCGGCCCTGCTGCTCATCAGGAAAAGCAGCAGTGGCCGGCAATGGGAGCTGGGGCTGGTGGGCCTGAATGGGAGAGGGAAAATGGATGGCAGGATGGGGAGAAAGAGGAAAAATGGAAGGATGGGGAGAGAAAGAGGGAAAACAGATGGGAGGATGGCAGAGAAAGAGGGAAAATGGAAGGATGGGGAGAAAAAGAGGGAAAATGGAAGGATGGGGAGAGAAAGAGGGAAAACAGATGGGAGGATGGCAGAGAAAGAGGGAAAATGGAAGAATGGGGAGAGAAAGAGGGAAAACAGATGGCAGGATGGGGAGAAAGAGGGAAAATGGAAGGATGGGGAGAGAAAGAGGGAAAATGGAAGGATGGGGAGAAAGAGGGAAAACAGATGGGAGGATGGCAGAGAAAGAGGGAAAATGGAAGGATGGGGAGAGAACGAGGGAAAACAGATGGCAGGATGGGGAGAAAGAGGGAAAATGGAAGGATGGGGAGAGAAAGAGGGAAACAGATGGGAGGATGGCAGAGAAAGAGGGAAAATGGAAGGATGGGGAGAGAAAGAGGGAAAACAGATGGCAGGATGGGGAGAAAGAGGGAAAATGGAAGGATGGGGAGAGAAAGAGGGAAAACAGATGGGAGGATGGCAGAGAAAGAGGGAAAATGGAAGGATGGGGAGAGAGAGGGAAAACAGATGGGAGGATGGCAGAGAAAGAGGGAAAATGGAAGGATGTGGAGAGAAAGAGGGAAAACAGATGGGAGGATGGCAGAGAAAGAGGGAAAACGGAGGATGGGGAGAGAAAGAGGGAAAACAGATGGGAGGATGACAGAGAAAGAGGGGAGATGGATGAAAGGATGCAGAGAAAAATGGGAGAGTGGAAGGATGTGGAGAGAGAAGGGACACTGAACAGAAAAGGGTAGAGAGATAGACACTGGTTAGAAGGAGGGAGAGAGATATTAGATGGAAGGATCAGGAGAGAGGGTAGATGGGTGGAAGGATGGGGAGAGAAAGAGGGAAGACGCTGGATGGAAGGGTAGGGAGAAAGAGGTGACACTGGATGGAAGGATGCAGAAAGAAAGAGGGGAGACTATTGGAAGGATGGGGAGAGAGAGGGGAGACACTGGAAGGATGGGGAGAGAAAGAGGAGAGCTGCTGCACGGAAAGGGGGAGTAGTGAAAGATTGGAGAATAAGAGAAAGGGGCATGGGGAGAACAAGGGTGAGAAAAAGATGAAAAGCCATAAGTAGATGAAGGAAATTAAAGAATGGATAGTAAGAATGAATTAAATCTGGACACAGAGAGAGGCAGAAAAATATTGAAGAAAGCAAAGAAAAAGGAGAGAAAAATGACAAATGGCCAGGAAACCCTGGCAGAAGAGTTAAACGAAAGAAAGCAGAATCTAGAGACACAATGAGACAAAGTAAATGGCCATACAACAAAGGAAAAGAAAATAATTTTATTTTTAATTTAGGATAAAGTAATATGGTGTTAATAAAGTTTCAGAGACCAATACTTCCTTCCTTAGGTCAGGAGAGGATACCGTAACAGCATTATACTGACCTGAGGCAGGAGGTTTTGGCCTCTGAAAGCTCACTGAAAAGGATTAGTAAATTGTCTGAAATCGGATGCACTGAAAAGCAGCACTTTACCCTGTGTGACAAATGCATCTGAGTGTGACTACATTTTGCTGGTGGGGGGGGGGGGGGTGGTAGAGAGAAAATTTTATGCCCACCCACTTTGGGTTCAGGCCCACCCAAAATTGGCAGTCTGGCTACGCCACTGGTTCCAGTTCTGCTCACTACAACATGATTCAACAAAGGTTGCTTAAAAAAAAAAAAAACACCCCCCCCCCCAAAAAAAAAACTACAGTTTATACTTTAGTAAAAATTTGATATACCACCCATCATAGCCATCTGATTGGTTTACCAAAATGATTAAAAATCAACATATTGTTAAAATCAGAAATAAAAACAGTTGCTGTGAGGATGCTGATCTCTTCTTTGACAGCACTCCCTCAAGTGTTAAAGCCACCTTAAAAACTTAGTGACGTGGGAGGGGTGGCGCCAGAAGGACATGGTGCAGGAAGTATAAAAGCTAAGGCCATAGCTAGGTTAAAGAGGCCCAGAGGGAAGCAGTGATGCTCCTGAGTAATTGCTAGAGACTTCCCTGGTAACTTTGAGAGGAACTAGGCCAGGGACAAGTAAAGCATGCCACACCAGGACATTGTTACATTTATGGACTAGTTTTATGTTGCTTTTTTCCTCCTACCTGTGAATGGAACAGGACCCCTGACCTAACAGCTTTAATAAGTGTTCTTTTCCTTTCCCTGCAACTGCTGTGTGGTTCCAGGCCTGCCCTCATTCACATTACCACAGCTACAAATATACATTCAGAGACAAAAACACTGATAATAGATGCTAAAGAAATAAAAGATGCTAAAGTAACAAAATTGTTTCCCCCATCTGTCATCTCAGATGATTAACATAGCTCCAAAAAAAAAAGGTAAATTGTGTTAACAAATCCATTTTATTAAAAGCAGCTTGAAAAGGAAATGTTTTTAAACCTTAAAAAAAAATTTTTAAACAAATATTTATCCACAACCGTATCAGCAATGACCAATGGTTGGGACTCTATCCCAACTTCAAAGAGCTGTGAATACCATTCCTTCAGCATCCTCAAACAGGAAAAGCCCGCCCTGCAAACCTATTCTAACTGCACCATTAAAAATAAAACGCATTTGTACTTAGCTTCCAAAGTACAATGCTTGAATGTCACAAAGAAACATATGCAACTCAATTCCGTCATTTATAAAGAATTTGAGGATTTAAATGCCCATTCATCATATTCAAATTTTTATAAAGTTAAACACTTACTTCTTATGGCAACAAAGTGTTTATTCTCCTCTTCTCTACAGGACAGCGTCTGTGTCTATAAAATAAACAATTTTTAGATATAAAAGCCAGGACTGCAGATATTGACCATTTAAATAAAGCAGATATGTAAAGGTGAAACACAACTAAAGCACTCTCACATCAGATTTTCATTGCTCTACACGGTAATCCAAAAATAGCAAATGCCTTTCTCCAGCTAGTCCTAAGGTTTGGGCTTTTGGTCTGTTGGTGATCTTATAACCTCCACTGTTAGTCTGCCTGATAAAATTTAAGAACTACTATATTGAGTCAGATCAAAGATCAAGCCCAGTGTCCTGTTTGCAACAGTGGCCAACCCAGGTCACAAGTACCTGGCAGAATACCAAAGAGCGGATAGATTCTAAGCTCCTTACATCTAGAAATAAGCGTAATACTCCCAGTTCATGAGCATTTCCTCCAGGAACTTGTACAATCCTTTAAGCCCATGTATGCTGCTTTTATCACATCTTCCATGATGCATGTGGGAAACAGGAACCCAAACTATAGCTACATGATGCAAGGTTCCACTTTAGGAGTTATCACTCAGGAAAAGGATCTAGGTGTCACACGTTGATACCCTCTGCTTAGTGTGCAGTGGTGGCTAAGAAAGCAAATAGAACTTTAGGAATTATTAGGAAAAGGAATGGAAAACAAAATGAGAATGTTATAATGCCTTTGTATCATTCCATAGTGTGACCGTACCTCGAATACTATGTGCAATTCTGGTCACCGCATCTCAAAAAAGATACAGCGGAATTAGAAAAGGTACAGAGAAGGGCGACAAAAATGATTAAGGGGATGGGATGACCTCCCTATGAGGAAAGGCTAAAGAGGCTAGCGCTCTTCAGCTTGGAGAATAAATGGCTGAGGGGAGATATGATAGAGGTCTATAAAAGAATGAGTGGAGTGGAATGGATAGAAGTGAATTGCTTGTTTACGCTTTCCAAAAATATTAGGACTAGGGGGCACGTAATGGAGCTACAAAGTAGTAAATTTAAAACAAACTGGAGAAAATATTTTTTCACTCAATGTGTAACTAAACTCTGGAATTCACTGCCAGAAAATGTGGTAAAAGCAGTCAGCTTAGCAGGGTTTTAAAAAGGTTTGGATAATTTCCTAAAGGAGAAAGTCCATAAGCCATTATTAAAATGGACTTGGAAAAATCCACGACTTATTTCTAGGGAAATCTGTTTTACTCTTTTGGGATCTTGCCAGGTACTTGTGACCTGGATTGGCCATTGTTGGAAACAGGTATACAGGGCCCAGTATGGAAATGCTTATGCTCTTATGTTTAATTTCCACAGCTTAATTATGCACTAAGGGAAAATACTTAGATATACTTCTTAGTAACTTCAGTCAGCGTTTCCTAGTCTTTACTCTTTTACAAAGTACAAATAATTCTTATGCATTTAACTGTTCCACACCACTGTTGATTTTATAAACCTCTCTCCTTAGCCATCTCTTCTCCAAGCTGAAGAGCCCTAATCTCGGTAGCTCAAGGTTGGACAAATCGCAGATGCTAGGTAACCATGGCAACTAGAAGTCTCTCTCTCTCTCTCTGGTGCCTGGTATTTTTGTGTTCTCTTAAGTGTTTGTTTTTGCTACTGCTGCTGCTGCCACAACCATTGTTGGAGTAGGAACTTCCTTCTCCCTGCACCACGTGGCTGTGTCAGACATGGCAAGTCACATACTTAAGGGGCCCGATCTCACAGACTCCTTCCCTGCTCCCCAGCAATCCAGCTCTCTTCACCACACATTTCCTCCATTAGTACGGCATCAACTCATATCTCCCTCTATGCCCCCTTCCCTCCTGCAGGTCCAGCATTGCCTTCCTATCCTAACCTTCTATGAGCCCTACAAACCTGTGGCTTTCACTAGCACTGTAGGCAGTAATTACAACAGGCGCTCTCTGGGCAGCCCTGGAGTCCTTCCCTCTGTCGCAACTTCCTGTTGCCACATGCGCAGAATGCAGCAAAGTGAGCTGTTGTAATCATTGCCTGCAGTGTCGGTGAACACCGCAGGTTTGTAGGACTGGAGGGGTAGGGGGGAAGGACAGAGATTAGGCACGAAGGCAAAGCCGGAACCTCAGGAGGGAAGAAGCTGCAATGAATGGAAGGAAGAGAAGGGAAATGCTATACATGGACAGAAAGAAAGGGAGAGGGAAAATGCTGCACATGGGGGAGGAATGGAAGAGATGCTAGGAAAGCTGCCGGGAATAGAAGCCAAGATGGGGGGGGGGGGGGGGGGAGAGATGGAGGGAGAAGAGATGTCATAAAGAAATGTGTTGGGGGGGGGGGGGGGGGGGGGAGAAAGAGCTTCCAGGATGGTGAGGGGAGAGGAACAGATGCTGGACCTGCAAGGAAAGAAGGAAGAGGGAGAGATGCTGGACCTGCAAAGAGGAGACAGAAAAGGAGCGAGGAAAGAGAGAGGAACACTTGCTGGACCTGTTGGGGGGACAGAGGGAGAGATGCTAGATGGGGAGGAGGGGCTACCTAGGAATTGCTGAAACAAACTGTCTTGAAGTGGTTTGGTGACTTTCTTGATAAGCGCACTTACCGAGTAAAGAAAAATGGTGATGTTTCTCTACCTTGGAGACCCGGCTGTGGGGTTTCCCCAGGGCTCTCCTCTATCCCCAAGCCTGTTTAATATATGAGCTAGCTGGGAAAGGCACTGACTGCATTGGGTGTTTATGTTTTTGTAAGTTATGTCAACTTAGGGCAACTAGATCTTCTCTTAATAACAACAGCTTTAAGGTTATAGTTCAATCTATAATGCTTCCATATTTGGATTATTGCAACTCGTTATACAGGTCTGTGTCTAAAAAATTAGAAAACAAGCTCCAATTATTACAGAATACAGCAGCAAAATTGATATTCTCATTGTGTAACTTTGAGCATGCCTCACCCATTGCTTGCTACTTTACATTGGCTTCCAGTAAATGCAAGGGTTGAGTTTAAGACTGCTTGTTTGATCTACAAGGACTTTTTCTGCTTAAATTCAGAAGGTTTGACTGAGCTTCTAATGTTGTCAAATAATTGGTTAACATCTAGGAAATCTCAAAAATTGAAGCTCAATTATTCAATAGTGAAGGGTGTTAAATATAAGATCCATTTGGTATCTTCCATTTTATGGGCAAGAATTTGGAACAGTCTTCCACCCCAAATTAGAATGTTGAGGTCTTATTTTTGTAAAGCTTTAAAAACATACTTGTTTACTAAGGCCTTCATTGTGGTAGTTTAATGTAATTTTTACTGTACACATTTTATTGTTGTTCCTCCCTCGCATGAAGAGGTAATCTTATTGTAATTCGCTCAGAATGGTGTTCAAAATAAGTGGAATATAAGCCTGTATGTAGTATAGTAGAGTAGAGTAGTTATGTTGGACAGGGCAACAATAGGGACACGGAGATGAGAATTGCTCAACATGGCAGGAAGATACGGGCATGGACAAAGTGCTGATGCTGGGTCAGAGAGATAGGAATGCAGAGAGAAGATGGACGGTGGACATGAAGAGAAAAGAAGTGACAGATGTGAAGACTCTGGCATGACACTTAAGAGAAGAAAAAGAAAAGCAGAAACCAAGACTGGGACCATTACAATAAGAAAAATAAAATGACCAGGCAATAAAGGAAGAAAAAAATAATTTTATTTTCTATTTACTGATTGGAATGCATCAGTTTTTGGAATTTGCTTCTGCCAGAACTAGTTTTATACACGGCTGGGGCCCGCTGAGAAAAACCTCACTCATTGGTACTCAGCCATGTAGTGAAAGGAGGAGGGAGTTCCTATTGGCTTGCTGGGTGGAAAGGCTAGGGAAGGGGCAGAGGGGATGGTGAGATAGGTAAGGGAGATCAGTAGGGAGGAACAGGCTCAGAGAGACAGAGAATGAGACTGAGTGATGATTTGGGGGCTGGGCTGCTGGCTGTGTCTTTCTGTCAGTGTCCTGCAGGGGTGCATTAAGTGCCTGATTTGTTAACTTTTTTCTTTTCCCCTGCAAAAGGAATGTTAAAACAGCCTTAGTAAAATCAAAAGGAGCTCCCCGCTCCTCATTTCTGTGGAGACAAAGGGGGTAGGAGGAAAGGAAGATCTTATCCACTGGCTCCTTTTTGGCTTGGTTCCTAAATGCAAATAAAATTTCTCAAGGCCTGGTTTATCCTCTCATTTCCTTCCAGTGCCTGTCAATATAATTGTAGATAATTCTAGGCTAAGCGCTATTCTATTTAAAAAAAAAAAAAAACTACATTCCAAGTTGGGCGCTGTTTATAGAACAGCGCTAAGAGCCAGGATACACAGCCAATTTTGAGCGCAAGAATTTGCACCAACTGAAACCTGGTGTAAATTCTCACTCCTAAATTAGGCATGTTTCTACCATATTCTATAACACTGCACACAAATACAAGGAACACCCATGATCCTCCCCTCACCTTTTTGGATCTGCGGAAAATTTACATATGCATCTTTATAGAATACCAACTAGGAAGATGTGTGTGTAAATTCTACTTATTGCCAATTAGTGCCAATAATTGTTAGTGCCTAATTATTGGTGCTAATTGATTTGTTCAATTAAATTATGCACCCAAATTTGCATGCCATATATAAAATTTGGGGGGGGGGGGGGGGGGGGTTAAGCCTACCCTAGTGCACTTTATGAAGAAAAACAGTTCACTGATTGTTCAAAGCTTTCAGGAGTCACAAACCAATGCCCGACATGGCCATGTTTCGCCAGAAGTACAGGATAAGTAGGGGCAATGAAAACTGTAACATTGAACATAAAAACATATTAATAAATAATTCAATAAATACATATAAAGCTATAAACCAGCACATATATCTGGTGCCAAGAACACATCTAAATACATATATTTAATTAAAACCATATATAATTAAAACACTATGTAAATAGATAAATGCAGCAAAACCTAGTTAAAACACAATATAAATAATTAGTTGAGGCAAAAAATAAAACACAAATACTGAGAAGTTCCAATTGGTATAACTAGTAAATTAAAGAGGATGACTTATCCAGCTGGTGTGAAACTACAAACTTCATTAGTGCTGATTATAACTTAAAAAAAAAAAGGGGGGACAGTTGCCGCATTTGTAGTGCCCCGCTGGTAACATTGTAACATAGTAGATGACGGCAGAAAAAGACCTGCACGGTCCATCCAGTCTGCCCAACAAGATAAACTCATATGTGTATACCTTACCTTGATTTGTACCTGCCTTTTTCAGGGCACAGACTGTACAAGTCTGCCCAGCAGTATTTCCCGCCTCCTAACCCCCTCTAAGGGGTCCTTTTACAAAGCCGTGGTAAAGTGGCCTGTGGTAGTGTAGGTGCGTGCTGGGCCACTTTTTACCAAAGCTGGGGAAAAGGCCATTTTTTTTTTACAGGCCAGGAAAAAAATTAAAATTAGTGTACGTCTATTTACAGTCTGAGCCCTTACCATCAGCCACTGACTTAGTGTTAAGGGCTCACACGCTACCCACGCAGTAACCATGCAGCAAGCACCAACGTGGCCATGCTGCCGATTACTGCCGGCCAGTTTCTCCATTTGGACTGAATCAAGATAAAGATTTTTTCAGTTTTCTTGTGATGCTGCTGCACTACTGGGTTTCCCCCCTTTTTAGGTGTTTATGTGGTCTTAACTATTTTTAAAGTAAATTTCTGCTTTTTATAGATGAGTATATTCTTTTTAATATGAGTGTTTTACATTACTATTTTCCACATTTATGGTTTGTGCCAGTTAAGGAACCTTTATTCTGGTTTTAAGAGAAGGATTTTCTGTGCTCAGAGGATGGTTTACCTAGATTTTTCATCAAGATTTTAATGTCTCTTATTTTACTATTTATGGATGTGTATCAGTTTTGATGTCTTTGAGAAGCTTTGAAATGTTTCTAATCATTTTAAGAATTTTTTATGATATTCTACACACTTTTTTTTTCATTTTTGAAGTCTTTATTGAGCATTGAAAAGACAATACAACAGCAGGTAAAACATAAGAGTAAACAAAATGCTGTTCAAGAACAACCAGAGTAATATTCTACACACTTTTTATAGAAGTTTCAGGTCGCAAAGGTTTCTTCCATGGTTAAAATTAATTGACATCACTGGAACACACAGAATCAGTCTCAATACATTCCACCATTTTAAAAAATGTTTTGAGACACTTTCGGATATTTTTTCGCAACACCTTTTGGTGATTATGGAATGGCAAACATCTCAGGACATTTTTCCTCATACTTTGTTTTTAACTTTTTTTTTTTTATCCTCCATTTTCATTTTACATGAGTCTGAGAACTTTTTAAAGCTGTTTTTATTAGATTGTCATAATTCTTATGTCAGAGACAGCCTTTGTGCATATTTAGAGGAGTTCACGCACATTTTTCATCTAATTTTGATTTTTTTTTCAAAGGCAGTTCATACATATGCATGTCTGCAACATTTAAGGTAGGCTGTCACAGCAAGTTTGTTTTTATGGTTTCAAATGGATGCAGGAAGAGATCTATTATTTTTATATCTATTTTATGTGAGGAGGTGGCTGCAGCAGCACCACTACTTTTTGAATATTTATTTATTAGGATTTACCACCTTTTTGAAGGAATTCACTAAGGTGGTGTACAGTAGGAATAAATCAAACAAGCAAGAGACAATTACAGCAGTAAAATAGTCAAATAAGAAAGTATGGTATAGTATACTACTTACAAGGTCAACACAATACATAATAAAACATTTTAATAGATAGAACAGGGTATAGACAAAGATGGAACATATAGATAGGTAAGACACCCCGGAGGGAGTGGAAAACATGAAAAAAGATCTGAAGAAGCTAGAAGAATGGTCTAACGTTTGGCAATTAAAATTCAATGCGAAGAAATGCAAAGTGATGCACTTAGGGAGTAGAAATCCAAGGGAGACGTATGTGTTAGGCGGGGAGAGTCTGATAGGCACGGACGGGGAGAGGGATCTTGGGGTGATAGTATCTGAGGATCTGAAGGCGATGAAACAGTGTGACAAGGCGGTGACCGTAGCCAGAAGGTTGCTAGGCTGCATAGAGAGAGGTGTGACCAGCAGAAGAAAGGAGGTTTTAATGCCCCTGTATAAGACGTTGGTGAGGCCCCACCTGGAGTATTGTGTTCAGTTTTGGAGGCCGTACCTTGCGAAGGATATTAAAAAAATGGAAGCGGTGCAAAGAAAAGCTACAAGGATGGTATGAGAGTTGTGTTCCAAGACGTATGAAGAGAGACTTGCTGACCTGAACATGTATACTCTGGAGGAAAGGAGGAACAGGGGTGATATGATACAGACGTTCAAATATTTGAAAGGTATTAATCCGCAAACGAATCTTTTCCGGAGATGGGAAGGCGGTAGAATGAGAGGACATGAAATGAGATTGAAGGGGGCAGATTCAGGAAAGATGTCAGGAAGTATTTCTTCACAGAGAGGGTGGTGAACGCTTGGAATGCCCTCCCGCGGGAGGTGGTGGAGATGAAAACGGTAACGGAGTTCAAACATGTGTGGGATATGCATAGAGGAATCCTGTGCAGAAGGAATGGATCCTCAGAAGCTTAGCTGAAATTGGGTGGCGGAGCAGGTGGGGGGAAGAGGGCGTGGTGGTTGGGAGGCGAGGATAGGGGAGGGCAGACTTATACGGTCTGTACCAGAGCCGGTGATGGGAGGCGGGACTGGTGGTTGGGAGGCGGGAAATACTGCTGAGCAGACTTATATGGTCTGTGCCCTGAAAAGGTACAGGTACAAATTCAAGGTAAGGTATACATATATGAGTTTGTCTTGGGCAGACTGGATGGACCATGCAGGTCTTTTTCTGCCGTCATCTACTATGTTACTATGTAAGATAGTAAGAAGAGTTAGAAAATAAGGGAACTAATTTAAAGAGAGTTGCACATGAGGTCAGATAGGTGATTAAAAATTATCTCAGCTAGAGTAGGAGAGAGACTAACAAATTAGTTACTTCCATTAAAAGCCTGGTTGAAGAGCCAAGTTTTCACCTGCTTCCTGAAGTACAGATAGTCTTGTGTTAAGCGAAGCCTTTCAAGGAGTCCATTCCAGAGTGTGGGGGCTACTCTGGAGAAGGCTCGCTTACAGGTATCACATCGTGTAATGTCTTCTGGAGAGGGTATAGTTAGGGATACTCCTTGGGAGAAGCTTAGTGTCCTTGGAGGTGTGTAGAGGGTGAGCCTATTCTTCAAGTACTCAGGGCTATTTCCTTTAAGAGCCTTGAAGATCAGATACAGAGATTAAAATATAGCTCTGTATTGTACTGGTAGCCAGTGAAGTTTTTGCAAAAACAGTGTGATGTGGTCACGTTGCTTGCAACCTTCTATTAATCGGGCTGAAGCATTCTGAATCAATTGGAGCTGATGCAGACCCTTTGTAGTCAGTGTAGAGTGCATTATAATAATCCAGTCTTGATCTTATCATGGCATGCACAAATGGGATAAGATTGGCCTTTTCAATGTAAGGAGAGAGGCAGCGTAGTTGTCGCAAATAGTAGAAGCAGCTCTTAAAGGTTGCTTGGATTTGGGGAATCAGAGTGAGGGCTGAATCTAACTGTATTCCAAGGTACCTGACTTGTGATTTGAGGGGGAATCGTACTTCCCAAAAGAGATTTTGATGTCAGGTATGTGTTCACTTGTGTTAGGGAACCCAGAGAAGCTCGGTTTTACTTGGGTTCAGGAAAGGTTTGTTGTGTTTAGCCTAATCTTGAATAGATGTTAGACAGGCAGTCAGTTTATTCAGGGCTGTAGGTAAGTCAGGTTCAATGGGCATGAGTAGCTGCACATCATCGGCGTAAATGTAGAGCTGTCCCCATTGACCGAATCAGCTCAGCTAGTGGCTTGAGGTACATATTGAACAGAATAGGTGACAGTATCGATCCCACAGGTCAGTGCCCATGGTGGCAATGAGGTGCTGCCAAACATTATGGATTGTTGCCTGTCTGATAGATAGGATCTGAACCAAAGCAAGTACTGTTCCATTGATACCTGTTTCTGCCAGTCGTTCTAGCATATCATGAATACTTTCTTCAAGTGATTCTGATTTAATGATATTTTACTACTTTTCTTTTTTAAGTTATAATCAGCACTGGTGAAGTTTGTAGTTTCACACCAGCTGGGTAAGCCATCCTCACTGTTTAACTGGTTATACCAACTGGAACTTAGGGCTAGATTTACTAAGCGGCGCTAAGGGCGCATTAACGTTTTTAACGCACATAAATGATGTACGCGTGTTAAATGCTAACATGGCCTTAGAAATGTATAGACACGTTAAAAACGCTAACGCACCATAGTAAACATACCCCTTAGCGTTTTATTATTTGCTTCATTTAATTACTTATATTGTGTTTTAACTAGTTTTTGCTGCATTTACACAGTGTTTTATGGTTTTAATTAAATATTTATTTACATATTTATATGTGTTCTTGGCACCAGATATGTGTGTTGTTTATAGCTTTATATGTATCAATTGAATTATTAATGTGTTTTTATATTCAAAGTTACAGTTTTCATTGCTGCCGACACAGCCTGTACTTCTGACTAAACATGGCCATGTTGGGAGCTTTGAACAACCAAAAACTGAACTTTTTATTTTTTTTATAAGAATTGCTTCTTTCTTCTGTTCCACACTGAAGCTAGTAGACCAGTTGCCTTATTGTTTTCTTAAAGCCTAGAGCACTTTACTGTGTTGGACTCCGAGTGAGGCAGGATGCAGAGATCATCAGTTTTCAAATAGCCCAAAAGGGTAGAACACTATCACGGAAGGGCAAAACAGTAGTTATGCTAGTGTTCTACAGTGGTATTTGTGCACACAACTCATCATTTACATAAATACTAGTATTCTATAACCCATGCACATAAATGTTTGACGTACTCCCAACCCACCTATGTCTGTTCGAGGCCACAACCCCTTGAAGTTCCGCGCTTTGGAATTTGAACAGACAACTTATAGAACAGTGGCTAAATGCAATTTAAGGCAATTAATACAAATTTTAGGCTATTATTGATTATTAACACCAACAAGCTCATTATTAAATCAACATATGCAAATGAAACTTGTATCCACAAATTTGCGTACAACTTTCTAGAACTGGGGGTAAATGGTCAATATTCTCAAAGAAGGGTAACTGCTGGGTTCCCTAGGAATCTGTGCAGAGCTCACTGCTTTTTAACATTTATAAAGGATTTGGAAACAGAACAAGTGAAGTAACCAAATTTGCTGCCCGCCGCAAATTTGTAAAATTGTAAAAATCATAAGATTCTGAGAAATTGCAAGAGGACCTTATGAGACTGGGCAACTGTGTATCCAAATTGGATGTGAAATTTAATATGAGCAAGTGCAAAGTGATGCAAGTAGGGAAGAGGAACCCAAAGTACAGCATCATGATGCAAGGTTCCACATTAATTAATTTGTATCCCACATTTTCCCACCTATTTGAAGGCTCAATGTGGCTTACATAGTGCCGGATAAGCGATTGCAGACTCCGGTGTAAACAAATACAGAGTGATATAGAGATAGGATGTCACGTCTGTGGCCGTGACCACCCTCAGCCTTACCTTCTTTCTGGGGATCAGCAGCTCTGCTGGCTTCTGTCTGTGTTTGTCTTGTCTCTAGTCTCTGTGCTGATTGCTTCACTAGACCTCACCTGTGTGGGCTATGCCTCTCTAGGGAGCCAGCATCTAAGATGGCTGCCACCGGCTCTGTGCCAGCTTCCACGATGGCTCCTGCTTGTCTTTCCTGTGGGCTCACTTCCTATGTGTGTCAAGCCTCTCTTTGGGGTCAGTGTACTTCCTGCTTCTGTCCTACTGCTGGTGACTCATCAGTGAGAGCCTTCATAAGGAAGTGCTGTGCTTGCAGTCAGGGCCTTTGCACAGGTGTTATGCTCTTAGGCCAGGTCAGGTTAGTAAGTGTCTGCTGCACTACTGCTTAGCCTTTCTCTGGGTTCCAGCCCAGCTTCGCTCTGTGTCTGTGTCTGTTGTCTTCCTATGGGGGGTTCTTCCCTGCCTCTGCGTGTCTGAGGACTGTGGGTCCTTCCTGGCTTACTCTGTGATTGGGGTGAAGCCTCTGTTCCTGGCTTACTCTGTGTTTGGGGTGAAGCCTCTGTCCATGTTTGTTCTCTGTCTGCATGTAAAGCCTCAGCCTTTGTGAGTTCCCACTTGGTGTGGGGAGCGGCTGTGGCTTCAGACCCTTGGCCTGTTCTTCCTGGTTTACTCTGTTCACTCTGTTGCTTATCCTGAACCCTGCTTGTATATCCTGTGTGCATATCCTGAACCCTGCTTGTATATCCTGAGTGTATATCCTGAATCCTGTATCTGTCTAGCTAGTGTGTATTTCCTGGGTGATTATTCCTGTATCCTGTCTCCACCTAGCTAGAGGGTTTACCCTGTGGGTATTCCCGGATCCCCGTTCTGCCTAGTGTGTTTGCTGCCCTTGTCCTTGCTCCTGCTAGCTTCTCTACGCCTTGTATTCCTTGGTCTGTCTTCTGGGTCTTGCTAGTGGCTGTGCAGCAGCACACTATCTGATTCTAGTTCTGTGCCCTGTCGCCCTCGTGTATCTCAGACCCAGGGTGGGTCCTCTGGATCTTCAGTTCCTGCTTCGGAGCTCAACTCCGAAGGAACGGTGGCTAGGTGCAGGTGAAGCTGCTCCTGTCTCATCTGTTCTAGTTGCCTGCCTTGTACTACTCCAGTCCAGAGTTCCAGTACTGGTCTTCTGTGTTTCCAGTCCCGAGGTGGTCTTGCCTGCCACTGCCACTCCTCGGCAGTGGCCCAAGGGCTCACGAACTCCAGTCCTGCCTCGAGGACCTGACAGAATGCCAAGGCCCTCAAGAACGCGACAGAATGCAAAGGCCATGAGTCCGGCAAGATCAGCCGTCCAGGTGGGCTTCCTGTCCATAGCTTCGTTCCCTATGGACAATCCGGGTGTAGTTTGATTTTGACTTTCACCCGGCAAGATCATCACTCCCGGTGGGCTGCCTGCCCATGAGTTCGTTTCCTGTGGACAATCCGGGTGCAGTTTCTGATTTTGACTTGGATCCTTATGTCAGCCCAGTTTCTTTTTTGGGTCCTTTTATGATGCTTCGGGAGTACCGAGATAAACTTTTGTCTGATCCAGCCCTGAAGGATACTCCTCAAGCAGCAGCTGAAAGAAAGCGTCTCTGGTGGCGACTGGTCCGCCATAGCCCAGTTTCTGACATGAATCCTGCTATCTCGCTCTGTGAGTACCGCCTCAGACTTCTGGAGGAGCCAGCTCTGCGGGATACTCCTGAAGCTGAGGCCGAAAGAAGACGCCGGGGAATTCCTCCACTCAGGTCTCCTCAGCAGAGCAGCCTGCGGTACCACAGCGGGTTAGTTCCTATTCGGGATTCCAGTCCACCGGCGCTGAGTCCAGTCCGAGGAGAGTTTCAAGCGGAGCCTTCGAATCCTGTTTGAGTGAAGCCGCCAGTTAAGCCTCTGAGTTTGTTCCGAGGGACGGTCCTGACCAGGTCTCTGAGGTCAGGCCGAGTGAGATGTCGGACCAAGCCTCTGATTCCAGTCCAAGTAGTGCCACCACCTAGGCGCCTGAGTCCAGTAAAGGGAGTGCTTCATACTGAGTCCCCGCTTCCAGTTCAAGTAAAGCTTCCACTTAAGCCTCCGAGTCCAGTCCGAGGGAAGCTTTCGATTGAGCCTCTGATTCCTGCTCGAGTGGCGCTCCGGGCCGAGCCTCCAGTCCTCCTTCAAGTGGCAAGCCCCTTGAAACCTCTGAGTCCAGTCCGAGGGGTGCTTCTGACGGAGTCTCCGAGGCCTGTGCAAGTGGCTCTTCGGGTCGAGCCTCCGGTTCAAGTCCAAGTGACCCGTCCAGTTGAGCCTCTGAGTCCAGTCCGAGGGATACTTCTACCTAGGCCTCCAAATCCTGTTCGAGTGGCACTCCGGGTCGAGTCTCCGGTTCTTGTCCAAGTGACCCGTCCAGTCAAGCCACTGAGTCCAGTTCGAGGGGGGCTTCTAACCAAGCCTCCGGTGGCAGTCCGAAGGTTGGTTCAGGTGGAGCCTCCGCTTCCAGTCCAGAGGGCACCTCCTATCAAGCTCCTAAGGCCAGTTCGAGTGGTGCTTCAGACTGAGCCTCAGTTAAAGTCCAGTTCGCGGGGCACTCCCAGCCAAGCTCCTGAGTCCAGTTTGAGGGGCGCTTCCAGTCAAGCTTCTGATTCCAGTCCGGGTCCAGCTCCTGTTCAGAGTTCCAGTTCCAGTCAAGCTCCTGACGCCCGCCGGGGTCCCAGTCCCGGTTTGCTTCTTGACTCTAGTCCGGGGCCCAGTCCCGGTTTGCTTCCTGAGTTCAGTCTGGGTTCCCTCAGAGAAGGGTTCCTTTTGAACTTGGTTCCTCTTGCTGCATCCAAGTTTCTGAGTCTGCCCAGCGGTGATTCGAAGGAGCCTCCAGTTTACAAGCTCTGCTCCTGTCTGCCAGTTTTGAACTTCCTTGGACTTCCAATCCAGTGATCCATGTCTGGGTTTTGAAACCCATCAGGAGGTTTCACCACAGTTACCCTTGGGCACCTGAAACCCCCATGGGACCGGGAGGGGGGTCTTGAGGAGGAGGTACTGTCACGTCTGTGGCCGGTGACCACCCTCAGCCTTACCTTCTTTCTGGGGGTCAGCAGCTCTGCTGGCTTCTGTCTGTGTTTGTCTTGTCTCTAGTCTCTGTGCTGATTGCTTCACTAGACCCTCACCTGTGTGGGCTATGCCTCTCTAGGGAGCCAGCATCTAAGATGGCTGCCACCGGCTCTGTGCAGCTTCCACGATGGCTCCTGCTTGTCTTTCCTGTGGGCTCACTTCCTATGTGTGTCAAGCCTCACTTTGGGGTCAGTGTACTTCCTGCTTCTGTCCTACTGCTGGTGACTCATCAGTGAGAGCCTTCATAAGGAAGTGCTGTGCTTGCAGTCAGGGCCTTTGCATAGGTGTTATGCTCTTAGGCCAGGCCAGGTTAGTAAGTGTCTGCTGCACTACTGCTTTAGCCTTTCTCTGGTTCCAGCCCAGCTTCGCTCTGTGTCTGTTGTCTTCCTATGGGGGGTTCTTCCCTGCCTCTGCGTGTCTGAGGACTGTGGGTCCTTCCTGGCTTACTCTGTGTTTGGGGTGAAGCCTCTGTTCCTGGCTTACTCTGTGTTTGGGGTGAAGCCTCTGTTCCTGGCTTACTCTATGTTTGGGGTGAAGCCTCTGTCCGTGTTTGTTCTCTGTCTGCATGTGAAGCCTCAGCCTTTGTGAGTTCCCACTTGGTGTGGGGAGCGGCTGTGGCTTCAGACCCTTGGCCTGTTCTTCCTGGTTTACTCTGTTCGCTCTGTTGTCTATCCTGAACCCTGCTTGTATATCCTGTGTGCATATCCTGAACCCTGCTTGTATATCCTGAGTGTATATCCTGAATCCTGTATCTGTCTAGCTAGTGTGTATTTCCTGCGTGATTATTCCTGTATCCTGTCTCCACCTAGCTAGAGGGTTTACCCTGTGGGTATTCCCGGATCCCCGTTCTGCCTAGTGTGTTTACTGCCCTTGTCCTTGCTCCTGCTAGCTTCTCTACGCCTTGTATTCCTTGGTCTGTCTTCTGGGTCTTGCTAGTGGCTGTGCAGCAGCACACTGAGTCTAGTTCTGTGCCCTGTCGCCCTCGTGTATCCCACACCCAGGGTGGGTCCTCTGGATCTTCAGTTCCTGCCTTATCCTGCAAGTCCTGCCGGCCGCCTGCACTTCGGAGCTCAACTCCGGAGGAACGGTGGCTAGGTGCAGGTGAAGCTGCTCTGTTGCCTATCCTGAACCCTGCTTGTATATCCTGTGTGCATATCCTGAACCCTGCTTGTATATCCTGAGTGTATATCCTGAATCCTGTATCTGTCTAGCTAGTGTGTATTTCCTGGGTGATTATTCCTGTATCCTGTCTCCACCTAGCTAGAGGGTTTACCCTGTGGGTATTCCCGGATCCCCGTTCTGCCTAGTGTGTTTACTGCCCTTGTCCTTGCTCCTGCTAGCTTCTCTACGCCTTGTATTCCTTGGTTTGTCTTCCGGGTCTTGCTAGTGGCTGAGCAGCAGCACACTGAGTCTAGTTCTGTGCCCTGTCGCCCTCGTGTATCCCAGACCCAGGGTGGGTCCTCTGGATCTTCAGTTCCTGCCTTATACTGCCACTCCTGCCGGCCGCCTGCACTT